>NW_028284066.1:300000-457500 GCF_059516105.1 Syngnathus floridae
TTTCCACTGTCAGAAGGATGAAAATACAAAGTACAACGCTTGGACGTGGGCGAAGACGTCACCGGTGAGTCCTTCCTTCCTATTTATTTACCTTCTAGATGCTAGAGGCTAAGTGTTAGAGGCTAAGTGTTAGAGGCTAAGTGTTAAACACAATACGAACAACACAACGATACTGCACTGAACAACACGATACCGCACTGAGAAACACGATACCGCACTGAACAACACGATACCGCACTGAACAACACCATGCCGCACTGAACACCATGCCACACTGAACAACACCATCCCGCACTGAACAACACCATGCCGCACTAAACAACACCATGCCGCACTGAACAACACCATGCCTCACTGAACGACACCATGCCGCACTGAAAGACACCATGCCGCACTGAACGACACCATGCCGCACTGAAAGACACCATCCCGCACAGAACACCATGCCGCACTGAACAACACCATCCTGCACTGAACAACACCATCCCGCACTGAACAACACCATGCCGCACTGAACAACATTATGCCGCACTGAACATTATGCCGCACTGAACAACACCATGCCGCACTGAACAACACCATGCCGCACTGAACAACATTATGCCGCACTGAACAACACCATGCCGCACTGAACAACACCATGCCGCACTGAACAACACCATGCCGCACTGAACAACATTATGCCGCACTGAACAACACCATCCTGCACTGAACAACACCATTCCGCATTGAACACCATGCCGCACTGAACAACACCATCCCGCACTGAACAACACCATCCCGCACTGAACAACACCATGCCGCACTGAACAACATTATGCCGCACTGAACAACATTATGCCGCACTGAACAACACCATGCCGCACTGAACAACACCATGCCGCACTGAACAACACCATGCCGCACTGAACAACACGACGTCGCACTGAACAACACGACGCCGCACAGAACAACACGACGCCGCACAGAATAACACAATACCGCACAGAACAACACAATACCGCACAAACAGTTTTAGATAATATTACGTCGCAGTCATGTGACGCGGACATGACGTCAACAGGCGGAACTCACGGCAAAATTATAATCCGTGGGCGTGGCTTGCAACAGGAAGTAGGAAAGCGGCAGTTCTGGCAAACAAGACACAGCGGTTAGTAACACGATGACTAACAAGGCAAATATTTTTGTTTTCAGCTTGCAACTTGACCGTCTAGAGCGTACAAGGTAATTACAACTGTTTTTTTTTAGCCCTGAAAAGCGAGGGAGTGTGGCGTTTGGGAGGAATGTCGAACTCGGCGTCTGCTTCCAGCCACAGACGCCAAATTTCGACGATTATTTCGACTGGTCAACGGTTGTAAATTATTGCGTTGACTAAAAACTTTATTTAACTCTACTCTTAACTTTGCCGTTTCAGATATGCGGGTATTACACCGCGGAAATGACGTCAATAGGCTGAACTCTCGCCAAAATTCAAATCTGTGGGCGCAATGGCCTTGAGCGAGACACCGGATACAAACACGACGATTATCAACAGAAATATCTTTATTTTCTGCTTGCAAGTGGACCGTCTAGAGCGTACACGGTAAGTACAACTCATTGTGTTTAAAAAGATTTACGTTTGTGTAGTTTGCGTTGCGTTGTATCTGTGAATGTTGGTTGAGGCTAAATGTTAATGTTTAATTTCATTCCTTTAGGTTCCACGGTGTTTGTTGGCTGTATGTTTTCCACTGCAAGAAGAGGCTCGTATCATTGACCAGCAGGAGCTACAATGGTGAGTACCCCTTTCGTCTTCCATTTATGTTAAACACTTCCTATTTCATGTCTAACAGTACTCGATTTAACAAATAACCATAAATAAATACAGTGTGGGCAGTCACGTTAACATATGTGATTATCCTGCCTAATATGTTTATCACAAATATGTCACTAATCACTAATATGTTTATTTGTTTATCACAACACCTTTGGACCTTCAGCAATCGATTATTTCCCTTCATCTACATAGAGACAGAACGATGGTGTCTTAAACATCTCATTCATTTCACCAAATAACTTCACGCAGGTGGATAACGGCCGTCTCGGTCACGCTATGTTGCGTGATGCAGTTTTGAAGAACCAAATGCATTTATTCAATGGATAAGTCAAGCTAGTTCTATGTTTATGATGTTGTAAGTTACGGTACCGATTGAAGTTGAGTTCGAAGCCAGTGGAAAACAGCGCTGCGTTTGTGCTCTCCAGGTACAAATGTTGTGATCTCTGACTGACGACCGGGCGAGACTCGAGTAAGAGATGTCCAAACGAGCTCCGGCAGGGCGGGCCAAGGCGGAGCGAACGGACGCCCTTCAGGCCGCCAATGACGAGCTGAGAACCAAACTGATGGACGTCCAGTTAGAACTTCAGCAGGAGAAGAACAAGGTGAAAACCTCAACAGACAGACACTGCCTGCCTCCCTGCCTGCCTCCCTGCCTGCCTCCCTGCCTGCCTCCCTCCCTCCCAGTTTTCCCGATGTAGATTAGACATGCGTGTGCCATGACTGTGTCAGCCTACATCAACAAATGCACCGAGGACGTCAGCACCACTAAGAATATCATCACCCGGGGCAACCAACGACCCTGGATGACTGAGGAGGTACGTCAAACGCTACGAGCGCGGAACTCTGCCTTCAAGTCTGGCGACAAGGAGACACTGAGGACAGCGAGAGCCAACTTGAACCGTGCCATCAGGATAGCGAAGCGAGACCGCAGTCGAAAATTTCAGATCGTTTCCACGACGTCAAAAACATCAGGAGTATGTGGCAAGGCATACGGGCGATTACAGACTACAACTCACCCTCCACCCCCCCGGTGGGTGTAGTTGATGCTGACTTTCTAAATGGTCTAAATAACTTCTTTGGGAGGTTCGAGGCACTAAACGGCACTCCAGCAGTTAAAACTGTCCCCCATCAGGAAGAGGAGGTACTCTGCCTTGACTCCGCCGATGTGTTGAAGACCCTGAGGAGAGTCAACCCCTGTAAGGCCCCTGGCCCCGACAACATTCCTGGGCGTGTGTTCAGGGAATGTGCAAGTCATCTGGCTGGGGTCATCACAGACATTTTTAACACCTCGCTGGGCCAAGCCACAGTGCCGGCGTGCTTTAAGACTGCCTCCATCATTCCGGTGCCGAAGAAACCTCAAATCACCTCATTTAATGATTACCGGCCTGTTGCACTGACTCCGGTTATGATGAAGTGCTTCGAAAGGCTGCTTAAAGGTCACATCGTTTCCAGACTCCCCCTATTATTTGACCCGTTCCAGTTTGCCGACCGGCAAAACCGCTCCACTCAGGACGCCATCTCCTCCGTTCTTCACCTGAGCCTGGCTCACCTGGAGGAGAAGAACACCCATGTGCGGAGGCTGTTCCTGGACTTCAGCTCAGCGTTTAACACCATCATCCCACAGCATCTGGTAGGAAAATTGGAACACCTG
This sequence comes from Syngnathus floridae, assembly GCF_059516105.1. NCBI lineage: Eukaryota > Metazoa > Chordata > Actinopteri > Syngnathiformes > Syngnathidae > Syngnathus > Syngnathus floridae. The sequence goes on from NW_028284066.1 coordinate 303,465, forward strand.
GGCTTCAACACCCCCCTTCGCAACTGGCTGCTAGACTTCCTCACCAACAGACCTCAGTCAGTCCGGGTCGGACAGAACACCTCTGATGTCATCACCCTCAGCACAGGCTCCCTTCAGGGCTGCGTCCTGAGCCCCCTGCTGTGCACCCTGATGACACACGACTGCGTCCTCAGGTTCACCACCAATCACATCGTGAAGTCAGCAGACGACACAACGGTGGTGGGGCTCATCAGAGACAACAACGACCTGGACTACAGAGAGGAGGTGGAGCAGCTGGTGGGCTGGTGCAGAGAAAACAGCCTGATCCTGAATGAGGAGAAGATGAAGGAGATCATCGTCGACTTCAGGAAAAAACAGCCTCACCACGCTCCACTGATCATCAACAGCTCAGCTGTGGAGGTGGTCAGCACCACCAAATTCCTGGGGGTCCACATCACAGAAGACCTCACCTGGACTATGAACACTACGGCACTGGTCAAGAGGGCACAGAAGCGCTTGTACTTCCTGCGGAGGATGAGGAGAGCCCACCTGCCCCCACCCATCATGAGGACGTTCTACAGGAGCACCATAGAGAGCATTCTGACAAGCTGTCTCTCTGTGTGGTGTGGAGGCTGCACCGCCTCCGATTGGAAGAACGTGAGGAGAGTGGTGAGGACAGCAGAGAGGATCATAGGGGCTCCTCTTCCCTCCATTCAGGACATTTCATCTCAGCGCTGCATGTCCCGTGCCCGTAACATCATCAATGACCCATCACACCCCCACCATGGACTGTTCTCCCTGCTGCCCTCTGGGAAGAGGTTTGCAGCATCCGCTGCAGGTCCACCAGGTTCTGCAACAGCTTTTTCCCTGCTGTCATCAGACTGTTGAACACTAGAACTGTTGAGCTCTAAACTGAACTCTGCATCACACATTCACAGAACTGTACTTTATGACACTACGGACCTCTATCTTGCACTATCTCGCACTACCAACTTTACTGAACTTGTATAAACCCTTTAAATAGAAGTTTAATACATGGTTTAGCATTCCTCTGCACACTCTTGAATACTGTTTTGCCTACTTGCACTATTGCATAATTATCACTGCTGCACTTTATACTTATTTTTAATATATATATATATATATATATATATAGTATATATGTATATATATATATATTTTTTTTTTCATAGGATATGTTACTTCTATTCAACTGCAATATCACTACTTTGTTGTAAGACGTATGCAACGGAATTTCGTTTTGTATGCACCATGTGCAGACAAGATGACAATAAAGTTTGTCTAAGTCTAAGTCATGTCAGGTCAGCTGTCTGGAGAGAGAGAGAAGTCAGGACCTGCGGGCGGAGCACCACCGTGCCACCGCCGCCATGACGGAACTCAAAAGCAAACTCCATGAGGAGAAGCAGAAAGAGTTAGCCATTACCAGGGAGACATTACTGCGGCAGCATGAAATGGAGCTGATGAGAGTGATCAAAATCAAAGATGGAGAGATCCAGCGACTGAATGCCTTGGTTCTCAGCCTGAGGGACGGCTCCATGGACAAGGTGATCCGCTCTATCCGTGTCTGACTATCCGCACGCCACGTCGGGCTTCGATGCGGCCGCTACCGTATTGTGTAGCTTGTCCCCAGTAAGCGTCGCGGCGCTCCGTTGCGGTCTCAACGGCCCGGTGTGGCGCAATGTCTGCTCAGGTGAGGAGGGGGGGCGCTTTGCTGGCGGAGGTGGAGGAGACGCGGCGGTGTCGGGAGACCGAGCGGTGTCGCCTCCACCAGGAGCGCGGAAGAAGCCCTGGCAGCGGCCTAGCAGGCCTGGCAGTCCCGAGCGGCCGAGCTCCGATCGGCTCATCACCAGCATCGGGAGGAGCTGAGCCGAACCAAGAGAGACTGCGAGAGGGAGATCCGCCGACTGGTAGGACTGATCAGATGCGCGGTGCGTGACTATGTTCCCAATTTCGTTGTATACCTGCAGTGCAATGACACCTAAGGCATTCTATTCTATTCTATTTCACAAGAAGAAAATGTCCGGTTGCTCGCTTCGCTTTTGTCACAGCAAAGGTGTTCTAGTCGATTCAAGAAAAAAATTGGCCGGTTGCTCTCTTTGTTTTTGTCACAATTCTGGCAAATGAGTTTGCCCACCTGCCTGAGCGCTCCCCGTTTGTACATCCAGACGGATGAGATCAAGCTGAAAGACAGAGCGGTTAGTGTTTTGGATGAAACCCTGGGGCCGGCCACGTCCACCGCCTTCAGCTGCAGACTCAGGCTGCCGAGCAGCAGATCGCTGCCCTGAGGGATTCCCAAAGGGCGGGCCTAAACTACCCTGGAAGTGGGGTCAACGCCGCTACTAGCAATCCTCTTCATTGCGTAAGCCACCTCATCACACACTTGCAGTACGCATGACTTAGTTCGTTGCTGGAGGAAGGTAGCACAAAAACAGTTTTGAACTTTGAACGAGTGCTTGTGTGTGTGTGTTGCGGGGCGTTTTCAGTCTCAGGAGGATCGGGACACGCGACGGTTTCATCTGAAAATCGCTGAGCTCAGCGCAGTCATCAGGAAACTGGAGGATCGAAACGCCCTGCTTTCTGAAGAGCGCAATGAACTGGTAATTTATTGACGGCACGCTTGAAGGTTTGCGCTACGTTTGATGCGCGCCATCCAGCGAGGCACCCATTGCGCTTGCTTATTAGTTGAGCGGCGCGGCGAGTCGGTTGCCTGGTAGATGTCTTTTATTGGGAGCCAAAGCCACGATTCCGTTCAAACCGATGCAAAAGGAATGGATACGTTCTGGCCCGCGTGTTGTGCGTCTTTCACATCCCGCACTTCATGCTTGCAGCTAAAGCGACTGAGAGAAACAGAAAGCCAGTTTCTGCCACTCCTGTACAAAAACAAACGCCTGAGCAGGAAGAATGAAGAACTCTCGCTGGTGCTGTGTCGCCTTGAAAACAAAGTGCGCTTTGTCACCCAGGAGAACGAGGAGATGGCAAGCTTGGTAAGTCGACGCGGACAACGGCGGCGTGCCAACAGAGTCCACTGCATTTGTGTTCCACAGAGAAGGCCTAGTTCGCTCAATGACCTGGACCGCGGTTGCGGCCAGCAGGACGGTGAAATGGAGTTCCTTCAAGTTGTGGAGCAGCGGCACATCATCGACGACTTGTCCAAGGTCTTCAGGCAGGCGACTCGGTGCACGTACGGCAGCGCCGCGCTCGCTCGCTGTCGCCAGGAAACCTTTTCCGTCCAAAGCTTGGCCGGCGGCCGCCATCCAAAAAATTGGCCCCTTAAATTCCGACCTTTCAAGCAGGAGCATTGTGCGCACGCGTTTGAACACGCTTTAGACTTGTTTTGCCGTTTTCAGCAGCTCAAAGCTCCCGTTTTGTCAGCGCCTTTGCCACTCGCTGTGCGCTGAAAACGACGGACTTGCCCGGCTGCTCAGCCCGTCAACCATGAGCCGCGAGCGCGACGTCATTGTCCGTAGGCAGCTAGTGGCAAAATGCACCCTGTTAGAGTTGCGCTCGCTCCAACTTATTTTGCAAGAACCACACGGGAGACAAGTAAGTTCTTTTGGACACCTGCAGGTGGAGAGTCCATCCGTTGTACGAATGAAGTCTGACTCTCGGCTCCTGCACGAGCATTTTAATTAAGAGAAACAGGGTGGGTGTAAGAGTGGATTGAATAGAGGAAGCCCTTGACCTCTAGTCAAAACATAGCAAGGGGTGTTTTACGACTTTGTGTAGGAAGGGATAAGCGATAGGGATAAATAAGGGATAAATAATATTATTTATTACAGGTCGCAGTCAAAGTCAAAGCAACACAATGATACGATAAAGATAATCTGGAAAACCCTGACACACCCTGTAGTTGTCACTTTTGGAAAAGACGAGCGTCCCTCCAATCATCGCCGGTGACGTGTTTTTCAGGCTCTGGAGACAGGAGCTCATGTCAGAAATGTCATTGTGAGTCGCGTTTGTTTCTGCGCCGGAGCCGTTCGTTCCCTTTGCATCCAAAGAATCTCAAAGGCGGATTATTTGTGTCGACAGGAGAGAGATTTGCTGCTACGATACCGACGTCGAGAATCTCTGAGGAGGAACAAAGCGTGAGGTCCTGCAAGGTGAGTCTGTTTGTTTGCGGCTGCTTGGTGTTGCGCAAGATGAAATGGCCTTTTTCTCGCTATCGTTCCTCTCGTCGATTCATCGTGAGGTGTCGCTTCAGTTTGTTCAGAGAGATGTTTGCTTCCGCGCCCGCAGGTCATCGAAACATTTTACGGCTACGACGAAGACGTGTTGGTGGACTCGGACGGATCGTCCTTGTCTTTTCACACCGACAGAACCCCCGACACGGAACCCGAAGAGGTAGCCCGCCATTTCTGCCAGCGTATTGGCACCAAACATTCCTCTTCAGCCTGGAATCGGACTCGTCTTTGCGTCGCGGGTGCTTTGTCGCCGGTCTGACTGATTCTGGTACTAGTGCTGTGTTGCATTGGTGTGTGCATGAAGAGGCGGAGCTTCGCTACCGCCAGCTGACGCAAGAATATCAAGCGCTGCAACGAGCCTACGCTCTGCTAGCCCAGACCAGCGAAAGGGGACTACGACGCCGAGAAGGAGATCAAGGTGGCGCCCCTTCCCGCAACCCCCGGCCGGGTCGCAGCCTCCCCGTTCTCACCCAGCCTCGGGTGTTCTCTGGTCTGAAAGGAGGAGGAGGAGCCTCCCTCCTCCTCCTTTCAGACCAGAGAAAAGCTGATGGTAGAAATGGGTCACTATCAAAGCAGAGTAGCAGATCTGGAGTCAGCGCTGAAGCAACAAGGACAGGTAAGCTCATCAATGAGCACACCTTTTTCTCAGACAAAATAGCTACATTCTTCAGTCACTCATCCGTCTGGCATTACTGGACCAACCCCCCCCCCCCCCCGAACGTGGCTGGGAAAATGCGGAGAAAAGCAAATGTCATTTTCCAGTCAACCAAAGAATTTGTAGATGAAAATGACACAACATTCCAAAGCTGTCCACGCGTTTGTCTCTTCTAGAATGTCAAGTGGGTGGAGGAGAAGCAGCTGCTGCGTCAGAGCAATCAGCAGTTGGCCGAAAAGGTGACGGAAAGAAAGGCGCTGGGCGGAGTCGCTTGGCGTCACACCTGTCGGGAAGCCCCGCAGATGAGGTCTGACTGTCTTTTCAGGTCAGGCGGATGGAGGCGGAAGAAGCGCGTCTGAAAGAGCACATCCAGGATATCCGAGACCAAAACGAACTGCTTGAGTTCCGCATCCTGGAGCTGGAGGTGGGAAGACTCGCACAAGCGTGTTGAGGCCAGAGATGTGACGGACGGACGGACGGACGGACGGACGGACGGATGCATGCCTCTGCCTTTCAGGAGAGGGAGTGGCGCTCCCCCGTCTTGAAGTTTCTGCAAGTCCGTTTCCCAGACGGCCTCAGCCCTTTGCAGATCTACTGCGAGGCCGAGGGCGTGAGCGTACGTAAGGCGTCCCTCGCAACCCTAACCTTAACCCGAGGTCCCAGAACACCTTACATTGCTCCTTGCGCCTTTCCCCCGGACATCGTCATCAGTGATCTGATGAAGAAGCTGGACATCCTGGGCTATAACGCCGTAAGTGTATGTCGAACTCCTTATGTTCGCACTCCACGAGACTCGGCGGCTCAAATGTGACTTTTGGAAGGCTTTGCGCTGAAAGAAGCTTGTTGACGCTGTGCCTTTGGGCTCTTGCAGAATCTCACCAACGAGGAGCAGGTGGTCGTGATTCACGCCAGGACCCTTCTCACCCTAGCCGAGAAGGTAACGCGCACGTCCACGCACGCTCTCGCATTCTGCTTATGTGACAGCAGCCTTTCCTCAGTGGTTAGAATACATCAAAGTGACCAAGTCAGCACTTCAACAGAAGATGTTGGACATTGAAAGTGAGAAGGTAGACAGACACGCGACATCAGCCAAGGGGAACTCCGGCAATGTGCCCCAACAATTCTGACCTTGAGCTGTGCTAGGATATGTTCTGCAAGCAGAAGGGCTACCTGGATGAAGAGTTGGACTTCAGGAAGTGTTCCATGGACCAGGCTCATAAGGTAAGCCGCCCTCAAATCTCCCGCCGGACCACTGATGGACGAGGATTGCGGCCCAGAGGATCCTGGAGCTGGAGGCCATGTTGTACGAGGCGCTACCGCAGCGGGACTGCCCCGCCACGGACGGCGAAAAAGCCAGCCACGCTGGCGTGAATGACGTGCTGACGGCGGATCAGAGAGAAGAGCTTAGGAGCGCCGTGGACCAATGGAAGCGAGCCCTGATGTGCGAGTTGAGGGAGCGCGACGCTTGCATCCTCCAAGAGAGAATGGATCTGCTGCACAGCGCGCAACAGGTAAGGGCCCAAAGCCAGCCCGGCACTTACTTGCACGCTTACTGGCTTTTGAATGCCACTTTCCATTTGTCCGTCCTAGAGGAACAAAGAGCTGAAAGAATTCATCGAAGCTCAGAAGAGACAAATCAAACAATTGGAGGAGAAGTTTCTGTTTCTCTTTCTATTCTTCTCCTTGGCCTTCATTCTGTGGCCCTAACACCAGCTGGTGAGTGAGCTCCAGCGGCACCGCACTCGACACCTCCGATACACTGCCAGCCGGTCTCAGACGTTGGCAGACGCTCCGATGCCAACGTATACCCCCCGCCACGGTGACAGAGGCACCGCGTCACACCGGCGCTCATCCAATCAGAAGGCAGGAAAAGCAAATTCACATGCAGGGCACTTTTGAACCAGAAGAGAGCGCCACAAAAAACGGTTGTTGCCCCAAACGCGCACTAAAAAGGGTCAGAATAACAAGAGTCCCACTGGCCAGCCGGGGCCACCCGTCCAGCTGTTTCTTCAGGGGGGAAAAAAATTGGAGTCACCGGTGAGTACATTTTGCATTTAGCTCTGCTTTTCTGCTGCTGTCTTCAAGTGTGTGGCATCCTGCGATCAAAGATTCAGCCAACCCCAAAGCGGTTGACCTCAACGTCCCACCACCATGCCTACCAGAGCAGGTGACGTGATGCTTTGGACATCCTTCCGTCTCAGATGCCCAAAAGTACTCTTTGCCACATCTGCGGCAATACGGTGTCTTTTCAAAGGTGCAAATAAATCCAGCGTGGGCGGAACACGCACGTCTTCGGTTTTTCCCGCTTTGTTTGTGTGACAGCTGTTGTGAAAATTTTATACAAATAAAGTTGTATAGTACAGGTTTGGCCAAGCCGCAACTCCCGAACCGCATGCGGCTCTTTTATGTTCATATCAACATTTGTGTGTGTGTGTGTGTGTGTGTGTGGGGGGGGGGGGGTTGTGCGTGTTGGCTTCACTTGAGTTCAATTTGGTATTTTGGTCAAAAGCGCATGTGGTGAAATTCCACAAAGTAGGATGGGCAAACACATTTCTTTAAACTATGAGTGTCAATTGGGCTCTCGAAATGGCAGGGAAAAGATGCACAGCAAAACGAAAATACGTAGATGAACACAGGACGTTTTAATCAGAGTGGGAAAGTTTCTATTTTTTGTTGAACGTGATGGCAAACCATTCTGCCTGATATGTCAGACCTCAGCGCATTTCAAAGATTCAAATCTTCAGCGCCATGCACTTCAGCTCACTCCATGCTAACATTGATCAGGCGTCGAACCCGCATCATCATGCTTAAGAGGTGGCCATGCTAACCAGTGCGCCATTATGTCAACGCATAATAACTAAGTCTACTGGTCAAAACAGCGGTTACTATATGACGTCGCTACGTCGTGGTCACGTGACGCAGACAAGACGTCAATGGACGTGGGCAGAGTTAACTTGTTTAAAAGGGAGTAGGCAGAAGAAATATTTAATTTATTTAAATCTATTTTGAGTGCACACCATTATGCCAATGCATAACAACTGTAAATCTACTAAACAAAACAGCGGTTGCTATATGACATCTGCCACGTCGTGGTCACGTGACATACGTGACGTCGATGGGCGTAACTTTCGCCGGAATTCAAATCCGCGGGGAGAGTTAACTTGTTTAAAAGAGAGTGGGCAGAAGAATTATTTAATTTATTTAAATCTATTTGGTGTGTGCGCCATTATGTCAATGCATAACAACTGTAAGTCTACTAAACAAAACAGCGGTTGCTATATGACGTCTGCCACGTCGTGGTCACGTGACGCGGACGTGACGTCGACGCCTACTTTACATCCCACCGATCACAGGACCCCTCGGCTGCATAACCGTGCCCCCTTCCCAACCAATCGGATTTGCTATACGCGAAAACGACGCCAATGGAAAGAGCTTCCGCCCAAATTTAAATCCGTGGGCGTGGCTCGCAGCAGGAAGTAGGAAAATGGCGGCGATGTTGACAAAGACACAGCGGATGGTAACATACGACTAACAAGAGAAATATTTTTATTTTCTGCTTGCAACTGGACCGTCCAGAGCGTACACGGTAAGTACAACTCATCGTTTTTAAAAAGAAGTACTTTTGTTGCCCTGAAAAGCGAGTGAGCGTGGCGTTTGTGGGGGACGTCGAATTTCGACGATTCTTTCTGGTCAACGGTTGTAAATGATTGTGTTGATTAAAAAAGAAAACTTGATGTAACTCTACTTTTAACTGCCGTTTCAGATAGATTTGGAATTGCATCACATCCAATTTTGCCTAGAGCGTACACGGTAAGTAACACTCGTTGTGTTTAAGGAGATTTACGTTTGTAATAGCAGAAGTGTAGCCGCGTTGCGTTGTACGTGTGAATGTTGGTCCGGGCGAAATGTTAATGTTTAATTTCATTCCTTTAGGTTCCACGGTGTTTGTTGGCTGCAAGTTTTCCACTGCAAGAAGAGGCTCATATCATTGACCAGGAGCGAGCTACAATGGTGAGTAGCCATAACATTTATGTTAAACACTTCCTATTTCATGTCTAACAGGACTTGATTTAACAAATAACCATGAATAAATACAGTGTGGGCACTGAAGTTAACATATGTGATTATACTGCCTAATCTGTCACCGAGTAGATTGTTGCAAAGTAATATAAGATCCAAAGTTGTAATTCAGAATAGTTTTCAAAAGAAGGCCATTAGAATTATATACAAGTCTGATTACCCTGAACAAGCTATTAATTAAATCACAAATTCTTCAATTCAAAGATTTGGTAGATTATCAGACAAATAATGTCTAACAGTAATTGATTTAACACATCACGATAAGTAGATTGAGTGTGGGCACTCTCAAGTTAACATATGTGATTATACTGCCTAATCTGTTACAGAGTATGTTGTTGCCAAGTAATGTAGAATAGATCCAAAGTAGTAATCCAGAATAGTTTTGAAGAGGCCATTAGAATGATAAACAAATCTGATTACCTTGAACATAATAACAAGCTAAGTGTTTAATATGTCCTATGAAGTCAAAATTGGGCACCATCATGTGGTGAAATTTGGAATTGCATCACATCCAATTTTGCCTGGGAACAAACAGATTACATAAATCTTAGTTTTGAATAAGCCACTCCTTCTCAAACAAGTAAACTCTGCCCATTTTGCGCAGTAGATGTTCTGTTAATATCTAGTATTTATACAAAGTCATAATTTAAATTGCTTTCAACCTTCATTCATCGGTTCAACCAACATTACTCGCTCTTATTACCAACTTGTATTGATTTAACTAAGCGTTTAATACTTCCTATCAGGTCTCAAATCGAGATTTGGCAAAATACAATTTCAGCAAATCCAATTTTGCCAGGGAACAAAAATAGATTAAATAAACTAAATAAGTCCTCTTCCCATTAAATAAATCAGAAAAGTCTGTCTTGTAACCAGTCCTCTTCAAACAAGTAAAGTCTGCCCATTTTGTGCCGTAGATTTTGTGTCTATGCCTAGTATTTAAACAAAATCATAATTTAAACGACTTCTTTCCTTCATTCACTTTGGAAATTTGGAATTGCAGCAAATCGAATTTTGGCAGGGAACAAAAATAGATCAATTAAACTAAATAAGTCTTCTTCCCATTAAATAAATTAAAAAAGTCTGTCTTGTAACCAGTCCTTTTCAAACAAGTAAAGTCTGCCCATTTTGTGCCGTCGATTTTGTGTTAATGCCTAGTATTTATACAAAATCATAATTTAAAGGACTTCATTCCTTCATTCACTTTGGAAATTTGGAATTGCAGCACATCAAATTTTGCCTGGGAAGAAAAGTAGATTAAATAAATTTAATAAGTCTTACTACTTCCCATTAAATAAATTAAATACGTCTTACTTGTTCCCACTCCTTTTCAAAACAGTAGTTTAAAACGAGGGCCCTTCACTCAATCTTTAACCTCAACCCCGCACGTTGTGTTGTATCTGTGAATGTTGGTTGTGGCCAAATGATAGTTTTCTTTCATTCGTTTAGGTTCCAAGAAAACTTGATGTAACTCTACTTTTAACTGCCGTTTCAGATAAGCGGGTATTACGTCGCAGTCAAATGCCGCGGATATGACGTAATTGCCCGAACCTCCGCCAAAATTCAAATCTGTTGGCGCGATGGCCGTGAGCCACTGAGCAGCGACGATTATCAACAGAAATATCTTTATTTTCTGCTTGCAACTGGACCGTCTAGAGCGTACACGGTAAGTAACACTCATTGTGTTTAAGGAGATTTACGTTTGTAATAGCAGAAGTGTAGCCGCGTTGCGTTGTATGTGTGAAAATTGGTCGAGGCGAAATGTTAATGTTTAATTTCATTCCTTTAGGTTCCACGGTGTTTGTTGGCTGCAAGTTTTCCACTGCAAGAAGAGGCTCGTATCATTGACCAGGAGCGAGCTACAATGGTGAGTAGCCATAACATTTATGTTAAACACTTCCTATTTCATGTTTAACAGTACTTGATTTAACAAATAACCATAAATAAATACAGTGTGGGCACTGAAGTTAACATATGTGATTATACTGCCTAATCTGTCACGGAGTAGATTGTTGCAAAGTAATATAAGATCCAAAGTTGTAATTCAGAATAGTTTTCAAAAGAAGGCCATTAGAATTATATACAAGTCTGATTACCCTGAACAAGCTATTAATTAAATCACAAATTCTTCAATTCAAAGATTTGGTAGATTATCAGACAAATAATGTCTAACAGTAATTGATTTAACACATCACGATAAGTAGATTGAGTGTGGGCACTCTCAAGTTAACATATGTGATTATACTGCCTAATCTGTTACAGAGTATGTTGTTGCCAAGTAATGTAGAATAGATCCAAAGTAGTAATCCAGAATAGTTTTGAAGAGGCCATTAGAATGATAAACAAATCTGATTACCTTGAACATAATAACAAGCTAAGTGTTTAATATGTCCTATGAAGTCAAAATTGGGCACCATCATGTGGTGAAATTTGGAATTGCATCACATCCAATTTTGCCTGGGAACAAACAGATTACATAAATCTTAGTTTTTAATAAGCCACTCCTTCTCAAACAAGTAAACTCTGCCCATTTTGCGCAGTAGATGTTCTGTTAATATCTAGTATTTATACAAAGTCATAATTTAAATTGCTTTCAACCTTCATTCATCGGTTCAACCAACATTACTCGCTCTTATTACCAACTTGTATTGATTTAACTAAGCGTTTAATACTTCCTATCAGGTCTCAAATCGAGATTTGGCAAAATACAATTTCAGCAAATCCAATTTTGCCAGGGAACAAAAATAGATTAAATAAACTAAATAAGTCCTCTTCCCATTAAATAAATCAGAAAAGTCTGTCTTGTAACCAGTCCTCTTCAAACAAGTAAAGTCTGCCCATTTTGTGCCGTAGATTTTGTGTCTATGCCTAGTATTTAAACAAAATCATAATTTAAACGACTTCTTTCCTTCATTCACTTTGGAAATTTGGAATTGCAGCAAATCGAATTTTGGCAGGGAACAAAAATAGATCAATTAAACTAAATAAGTCTTCTTCCCATTAAATAAATTAAAAAAGTCTGTCTTGTAACCAGTCCTTTTCAAACAAGTAAAGTCTGCCCATTTTGTGCCGTCGATTTTGTGTTAATGCCTAGTATTTATACAAAATCATAATTTAAAGGACTTCATTCCTTCATTCACTTTGGAAATTTGGAATTGCAGCACATCAAATTTTGCCTGGGAAGAAAAGTAGATTAAATAAATTTAATAAGTCTTACTACTTCCCATTAAATAAATTAAATACGTCTTACTTGTTCCCACTCCTTTTCAAAACAGTAGTTTAAAACGAGGGCCCTTCACTCAATCTTTAACCCCAACCCCGCACGTTGTGTTGTATCTGTGAATGTTGGTTGTGGCCAAATGATAGTTTTCTTTCATTCGTTTAGGTTCCAAGAAAACTTGATGTAACTCTACTTTTAACTGCCGTTTCAGATAAGCGGGTATTACGTCGCAGTCATGTGCCGTGGATATGACGTAATTGCCCGAACCTCCGCCAAAATTCAAATCTGTTGGCGCGATGGCCGTGAGCCACTGAGCAGCGACGATTATCAACAGAAATATCTTTATTTTCTGCTTGCAACTGGACCGTCTAGAGCGTACACGGTAAGTAACACTCATTGTGTTTAAGGAGATTTACGTTTGTAATAGCAGAAGTGTAGCCGCGTTGCGTTGTACGTGTGAAAATTGGTCGAGGCGAAATGTTAATGTTTAATTTCATTCCTTTAGGTTCCACGGTGTTTGTTGGCTGCAAGTTTTCCACTGCAAGAAGAGGCTCGTATCATTGACCAGGAGCGAGCTACAATGGTGAGTAGCCATAACATTTATGTTAAACACTTCCTATTTCATGTCTAACAGTACTTGATTTAACAAATAACCATAAATAAATACAGTGTGGGCACTGAAGTTAACATATGTGATTATACTGCCTAATCTGTCACGGAGTAGATTGTTGCAAAGTAATATAAGATCCAAAGTTGTAATTCAGAATAGTTTTCAAAAGAAGGCCATTAGAATTATATACAAGTCTGATTACCCTGAACAAGCTATTAATTAAATCACAAATTCTTCAATTCAAAGATTTGGTAGATTATCAGACAAATAATGTCTAACAGTAATTGATTTAACACATCACGATAAGTAGATTGAGTGTGGGCACTCTCAAGTTAACATATGTGATTATACTGCCTAATCTGTTACAGAGTATGTTGTTGCCAAGTAATGTAGAATAGATCCAAAGTAGTAATCCAGAATAGTTTTGAAGAGGCCATTAGAATGATAAACAAATCTGATTACCTTGAACATAATAACAAGCTAAGTGTTTAATATGTCCTATGAAGTCAAAATTGGGCACCATCATGTGGTGAAATTTGGAATTGCATCACATCCAATTTTGCCTGGGAACAAACAGATTACATAAATCTTAGTTTTGAATAAGCCACTCCTTCTCAAACAAGTAAACTCTGCCCATTTCGCGCAGTAGATGTTCTGTTAATATCTAGTATTTATACAAAGTCATAATTTAAATTGCTTTCAACCTTCATTCATCGGTTCAACCAACATTACTCGCTCTTATTACCAACTTGTATTGATTTAACTAAGCGTTTAATACTTCCTATCAGGTCTCAAGGCAAGATTTGGCAAAATACAATTTCAGCAAATCCAATTTTGCCAGGGAACAAATATAGATTAAATAAACTAAATAAGTCTTCTTCCCATTAAATAAATCAGAAAAGTCTGTCTTGTAACCAGTCCTCTTCAAACAAGTAAAGTCTGCCCATTTTGTGCCGTAGATTTTGTGTCTATGCCTAGTATTTAAACAAAATCATAATTTAAACGACTTCTTTCCTTCATTCACTTTGGAAATTTGGAATTGCAGCAAATCGAATTTTGCCAGGGAACAAAAATAGATCAATTAAACTAAATAAGTCTTCTTCCCATTAAATAAATTAAAAAAGTCTGTCTTGTAACCAGTCCTTTTCAAACATGTAAAGTCTGCCCATTTTGTGCCGTCGATTTTGTGTTAATGCCTAGTATTTATACAAAATCATAATTTAAAGGACTTCATTCCTTCATTCACTTTGGAAATTTGGAATTGCAGCACATCAAATTTTGCCTGGGAAGAAAAGTAGATTAAATAAATTTAATAAGTCTTACTACTTCCCATTAAATAAATTAAATACGTCTTACTTGTTCCCACTCCTTTACAAAAAAGTAGTTTAAAACGAGGTCCCTTCACTCAACCTTTAACCCTATTTATTCACCTTCTAGGCTAAGTGTTAAAGGCTAAGTGTTAAAGGCTAAGTGTTAAAGGCTAAGTGTTAGAGGCTAAGTGCCAGAGGCTAGGCGCCAGAGGCGAGTTTTTGTGGGCTGAAGTTTTAGTGGGGTTAGTGTGAATACAATCCAAAAGAATACAACAGAATACAATACAATAGAATATAATACATAGATTAAATTCAATAGCTCTTACTACTTCCCATTAAATAAATTAAATACGTCTTACTTGTTCCCAATCCTTTTCAAAAAAGTAGTTTAAAACGAGGGCCCTTCACTCAACCTTTAACCTCAACCCGCACGTCACATTGTGTTGTATCTGTGAATGTTGGTTGTGGCCAAATGATAGTTTTCTTTCATTCGTTTAGGTTCCACGGTGTTTGTTGGCTATGTTTTCCACTGTCAGAAGGATGAAAATACAAAGTACAACGCTTGGACGTGGGCGAAGACGTCACCGGTGAGTCCTTCCTTCCTATTTATTTACCTTCTAGATGCTAGAGGCTAAGTGTTAGAGGCTAAGTGTTAGAGGCTAAGTGTTAAACACAATACGAACAACACAACGATACTGCACTGAACAACACGATACCGCACTGAGAAACACGATACCGCACTGAACAACACGATACCGCACTGAACAACACCATGCCGCACTGAACACCATGCCACACTGAACAACACCATCCCGCACTGAACAACACCATCCTGCACTGAACAACACCATCCCGCACTGAACAACACCATGCCGCACTGAACAACATTATGCCGCACTGAACATTATGCCGCACTGAACAACACCATGCCGCACTGAACAACACCATGCCGCACTGAACAACATTATGCCGCACTGAACAACACCATGCCGCACTGAACAACACCATGCCGCACTGAACAACACCATGCCGCACTGAACAACATTATGCCGCACTGAACAACACCATCCTGCACTGAAAAACACCATTCCGCATTGAACACCATGCCGCACTGAACAACACCATCCCGCACTGAACAACACCATCCCGCACTGAACAACACCATGCCGCACTGAACAACATTATGCCGCACTGAACAACATTATGCCGCACTGAACAACACCATGCCGCACTGAACAACACCATGCCGCACTGAACAACACCATGCCGCACTGAACAACAATATAACGCACTGAACAACACCATCCCGCACTGAACAACACCATGCCGCACTAAACAACATTATGCCGCACTGAACAACATTATGCCGAAATGAACAACACCATGCCGCACTGAACAACACCATGCCGCACTGAACAACACCATCCTGCACTGAACAACACCATCCCGCACTGAACAACACCATGCCGCACTGAACAACACCATGCCGCACTGAACACTATGCCGCAATGAACAACACCATCCCGCACTGAACAACATTATGCCGCACTGAACAACATTATGCCGCACTGAACAACATTATGCCGCACTGAACAACACCATGCCGCACTGAACAACACCATCCTGCACTGAACAACACCATCCCGCACTGAACAACACCATGCCGCACTGAACAACATTATGGCGCACTGAACAACATTATGCCGCACTGAACAACACCATGCCGAACTGAACAACACCATGCCGCACTGAACAACACCATGCCGCAATGAACAACACCATCCCGCACTGAACAACACCATGCCGCACTGAGCAACACCATGCCGCACTGAACAACACCATCCTGCACTGAACAACACCATGCCGCACTGAACAACACCATTGCGCACTGAACAACACCATGCCGCACTGAATAACATTACGCTGCACTGAACAACACCATGCCGCACTGAACAACACCATGCCGCACTGAACAACACCATGCCGCATTGAACAACACCATGCCGCATTGAACAACACCATGCCGCACTGAACAACACCATCCTGCACTGAACAACACCATGCCGCATTGAACAACACCATGCCGCACTGAACAACACCATCCTGCACTGAACAACACCATCCCGCACTGAACAACACCATCCCGCATTGAACAACACCATCCTGCACTGAACAACACCATGCCGCACTGAACAACACCATGCCGCACTGAACAACACCATTCCGCACTGAACAACACCATGCCGCACTGAACAACACCATCCTGCACTGAACAACACCATGCCGCACTGAACAACACCATGCCGCACTGAACAACACCATGCCGCACTGAACAACACCATGCCGCACTGAACAACATTATGCCGCACTGAACAACATTATGTCGCACTGAACAACACCATGCCGCACTGAACAACACCATGCCGCACTGAACAACATTATGCCGCACTGAAAAACACCATGCCGCACTGAACAACACCATCCCGCACTGAACAACACCATGCCGCATTGAACAACACCATGCCGCACTGAACAACACCATGCTGCACTGAACAACATTATGCTGCACTGAACAACACGATCCTGCATTGAACAACACCATGCCGCACTGAACAACACCATCCTGCACTGAACAACACCATCCTGCACTGAACAACACCACCCCGCACTGAACAACACGATCCCGCATTGAACACCATCCCGCACTGAACAACACCATGCCGCACTGAACAACACCATTCCGCACTGAACAACATTATGCCGCACTGAACAACACCATGCCGCACTGAACAACACCATCCCGCACTGAACAACACCATGCCGCATTGAACAACACCATGCCGCACTGAACAACACCATCCTGCACTGAACAACACCATCCCGCACTAAACAACACCATCCCGCACTAAACAACACCATGCCGCACTGAACAACATTATGGCGCACTGGACAACATTATGCCGCACTGAACAACACCATGCCGCACTGAACAACACCATGCCGCACTGAACAACACCATGCCGCACTGAACAACACCATGCCGCACTGAACAACATTATGCCGCACTGAACAACACCATGCCGCACTGAACAACACCATGCCGCACTGAACAACACGATCCCGCATTGAACAACACCATCCTGCACTGAACAACACCATGCCGCACTGAACAACACCATGCCGCACTGAACAACACCATTCCGCACTGAACAACACCATGCCGCACTGAACGACACCATCGACACCATCCCGCACTGAACAACACCATGCCGCATTAAACAACACCATGCCGCACTGAACAACACCATCCTGCACTGAACAACACCATGCCGCACTGAACACCATGCCGCACTGAACAACACCATGCCGCACTGAACAACATTATGCCGCACTGAACAACATTATGCCGCACTAAACAACATTATGTCGCACTGAACAACACCATGCCGCACTGAACAACACCATGCTGCACTGAACAACATTATGCCGCACTGAACAACACGATCCCGCATTGAACACCATCCCG
Source organism: Syngnathus floridae (assembly GCF_059516105.1). Taxonomy (NCBI): domain Eukaryota; kingdom Metazoa; phylum Chordata; class Actinopteri; order Syngnathiformes; family Syngnathidae; genus Syngnathus; species Syngnathus floridae. Next base: position 321,047 of record NW_028284066.1, read on the forward strand.
CAGTGAACAACACCATGCCGCATTGAACAACACCATGCCGCACTGAACAACACCATGCTGCACTGAACAACATTATGCTGCACTGAACAACACGATCCTGCATTGAACAACACCATGCCGCACTGAACAACACCATCCTGCACTGAACAACACCATGCCGCACTGAACAACACCATGCCGCACTGAACAACATTATGCCGCACTGAAAAACACCATGCCGCACTGAACAACACCATCCCGCACTGAACAACACCATGCCGCAGTGAACAACACCATGCCGCACTGAACAACACCATGCTGCACTGAACAACATTATGCTGCACTGAACAACACGATCCTGCATTGAACAACACCATGCCGCACTGAACAACACCATCCTGCACTGAACAACACCATCCTGCACTGAACAACACCACCCCGCACTGAACAACACGATCCCGCATTGAACAACACCATCCCGCACTGAACAACACCATGCCGCACTGAACAACACCATTCCGCACTGAACAACACCATGCCGCACTGAACAACACCATGCCGCACTGAACAACACCATGCCGCACTGAACAACACCATGCCGCACTGAACAACATTATGCCGCACTGAACAACACCATGCCGCACTGAACAACACCATCCCGCACTGAACAACACCATGCCGCATTGAACAACACCATGCTGCACTGAACAACACCATCCTGCACTGAACAACACCATCCCGCACTAAACAACACCATGCCGCACTGAACAACATTATGGCGCACTGGACAACATTATGCCGCACTGAACAACACCATGCCGCACTGAACAACACCATGCCGCACTGAACAACACCATGCCGCACTGAACAACACCATGCCGCACTGAACAACATTATGCCGCACTGAACAACACCATCCCGCACTGAACAACACCATGCCGCACTGAACAACACGATCCCGCATTGAACAACACCATCCTGCACTGAACAACACCATGCCGCACTGAACAACACCATGCCGCACTGAACAACACCATTCCGCACTGAACAACACCATGCCGCACTGAACAACACCATCCTGCACTGAACAACACCATCCCGCACTGAACAACACCATGCCGCATTGAACAACACCATGCCGCACTGAACAACACCATCCTGCACTGAACAACACCATGCCACACTGAACAACACCATGCCGCACTGAACAACACCATGCCGCACTGAACAACATTATGCCGCACTGAACAACATTATGCCGCACTAAACAACATTATGTCGCACTGAACAACACCATGCCGCACTGAACAACACCATGCTGCACTGAACAACATTATGCCGCACTGAACAACACGATCCCGCATTGAACAACACCATCCCGCAGTGAACAACACCATGCCGCATTGAACAACACCATGCCGCACTGAACAACACCATGCTGCACTGAACAACATTATGCTGCACTGAACAACACGATCCTGCATTGAACAACACCATGCCGCACTGAACAACACCATCCTGCACTGAACAACACCTTTCCACACTGAACAACGCCATGCCGCACTGAACAACATTATGCCGCACTGAACAACACCATGCCGCACTGAACAACACCATGCCGCACTGAACAACACCATGCCGCACTGAACAACACCATGCCGCAATGAACAACACCATCCCGCACTGAACAACACCATGCCGCATTGAACAACACCATGCCGCACTGAACAACACCATCCCGCACTGAACAACACCACCCCGCACTGAACAACACGATCCCGCATTGAACAACACCATCCCGGACTGAACAACACCATGCCGCACTGAACAACACCATTCCGCACTGAACAACACCATGCCGCACTGAACAACACCATGCCGCACTGAACAACACCATGCCGCACTGAACAACACCATGCCGCACTGAACAACATTATGCCGCACTGAACAACACCATGCCGCACTGAACAACACCATCCCGCACTGAACAACACCATGCCGCATTGAACAACACCATGCCGCACTGACCAACACCATCCTGCACTGAACAACACCATCCCGCACTGAACAACACCATGCCGCACTGAACAACATTATGGCGCACTGAACAACATTATGCCGCACTGAACAACACCATGCCGCACTGAACAACACCATGCCGCACTGAACAACACCATGCCGCACTGAACAACATTATGCCGCACTGAACAACATTATGCCGCACTGAACAACACCATGCCGCACTGAACAACACCATGCCGCACTGAACAACACCATGCCGCACTGAACAACACGACGTCGCACTGAACAACACGACGCCGCACAGAACAACACGACGCCGCACAGAATAACACAATACCGCACAGAACAACACAATACCGCACAAACAGTTTTAGATAATATTACGTCGCAGTCATGTGACGCGGACATGACGTCAATAGGCGGAACTCACGGCAAAATTATAATCCGTGGGCGTGGCTTGCAACAGGAAGTAGGAAAGCGGCAGTTCTGGCAAACAAGACACAGCGGTTAGTAACACGATGACTAACAAGGCAAATATTTTTGTTTTCAGCTTGCAACTTGACCGTCTAGAGCGTACAAGGTAATTACAACTGTTTTTTTTTAGCCCTGAAAAGCGAGGGAGTGTGGCGTTTGGGAGGAATGTCGAACTCGGCGTCTGCTTCCAGCCACAGACGCCAAATTTCGACGATTATTTCGACTGGTCAACGGTTGTAAATTATTGCGTTGACTAAAAACTTTATTTAACTCTACTCTTAACTTTGCCGTTTCAGATATGCGGGTATTACACCGCGGAAATGACGTCAATAGGCTGAACTCTCGCCAAAATTCAAATCTGTGGGCGCAATGGCCTTGAGCGAGACACCGGATACAAACACGACGATTATCAACAGAAATATCTTTATTTTCTGCTTGCAAGTGGACCGTCTAGAGCGTACACGGTAAGTACAACTCATTGTGTTTAAAAAGATTTACGTTTGTGTAGTTTGCGTTGCGTTGTATCTGTGAATGTTGGTTGAGGCTAAATGTTAATGTTTAATTTCATTCCTTTAGGTTCCACGGTGTTTGTTGGCTGTATGTTTTCCACTGCAAGAAGAGGCTCGTATCATTGACCAGCAGGAGCTACAATGGTGAGTACCCCTTTCGTCTTCCATTTATGTTAAACACTTCCTATTTCATGTCTAACAGTACTCGATTTAACAAATAACCATAAATAAATACAGTGTGGGCAGTCACGTTAACATATGTGATTATCCTGCCTAATATGTTTATCACAAATATGTCACTAATCACTAATATGTTTATTTGTTTATCACAACACCTTTGGACCTTCAGCAATCGATTATTTCCCTTCATCTACATAGAGACAGAACGATGGTGTCTTAAACATCTCATTCATTTCACCAAATAACTTCACGCAGGTGGATAACGGCCGTCTCGGTCACGCTATGTTGCGTGATGCAGTTTTGAAGAACCAAATGCATTTATTCAATGAATAAGTCAAGCTAGTTCTATGTTTATGATGTTGTAAGTTACGGTACCGATTGAAGTTGAGTTCGAAGCCAGTGGAAAACAGCGCTGCGTTTGTGCTCTCCAGGTACAAATGTTGTGATCTCTGACTGACGACCGGGCGAGACTCGAGTAAGAGATGTCCAAACGAGCTCCGGCAGGGCGGGCCAAGGCGGAGCGAACGGACGCCCTTCAGGCCGCCAATGACGAGCTGAGAACCAAACTGATGGACGTCCAGTTAGAACTTCAGCAGGAGAAGAACAAGGTGAAAACCTCAACAGACAGACACTGCCTGCCTCCCTGCCTGCCTCCCTGCCTGCCTCCCTGCCTGCCTCCCTCCCTCCCAGTTTTCCCGATGTAGATTAGACATGCGTGTGCCATGACTGTGTCAGCCTACATCAACAAATGCACCGAGGACGTCAGCACCACTAAGAATATCATCACCCGGGGCAACCAACGACCCTGGATGACTGAGGAGGTACGTCAAACGTTACGAGCGCGGAACTCTGCCTTCAAGTCTGGCGACAAGGAGACACTGAGGACAGCGAGAGCCAACTTGAACCGTGCCATCAGGATAGCGAAGCGAGACCGCAGTCGAAAATTTCAGGATCGTTTCCACGACGTCAAAAACATCAGGAGTATGTGGCAAGGCATACGGGCAATTACAGACTACAACTCACCCTCCCCCCCCCCGGTGGGTGTAGTTGATGCTGACTTTCTAAATGGTCTAAATAACTTCTTTGGGAGGTTCGAGGCACTAAACGGCACTCCAGCAGTTAAAACTGTCCCCCATCAGGAAGAGGAGGTACTCTGCCTTGACTCCGCCGATGTGTTGAAGACCCTGAGGAGAGTCAACCCCTGTAAGGCCCCTGGCCCCGACAACATTCCTGGGCGTGTGTTCAGGGAATGTGCAAGTCATCTGGCTGGGGTCATCACAGACATTTTTAACACCTCGCTGGGCCAAGCCACAGTGCCGGCGTGCTTTAAGACTGCCTCCATCATTCCGGTGCCGAAGAAACCTCAAATCACCTCATTTAATGATTACCGGCCTGTTGCACTGACTCCGGTTATGATGAAGTGCTTCGAAAGGCTGCTTAAAGGTCACATCGTTTCCAGACTCCCCCTATTATTTGACCCGTTCCAGTTTGCCGACCGGCAAAACCGCTCCACTCAGGACGCCATCTCCTCCGTTCTTCACCTGAGCCTGGCTCACCTGGAGGAGAAGAACACCCATGTGCGGAGGCTGTTCCTGGACTTCAGCTCAGCGTTTAACACCATCATCCCACAGCATCTGGTAGGAAAATTGGAACACCTGGGCTTCAACACCCCCCTTCGCAACTGGCTGCTAGACTTCCTCACCAACAGACCTCAGTCAGTCCGGGTCGGACAGAACACCTCTGATGTCATCACCCTCAGCACAGGCTCCCTTCAGGGCTGCGTCCTGAGCCCCCTGCTGTGCACCCTGATGACACACGACTGCGTCCTCAGGTTCACCACCAATCACATCGTGAAGTCAGCAGACGACACAACGGTGGTGGGGCTCATCAGAGACAACAACGACCTGGATTACAGAGAGGAGGTGGAGCAGCTGGTGGGCTGGTGCAGAGAAAACAGCCTGATCCTGAATGAGGAGAAGATGAAGGAGATCATCGTCGACTTCAGGAAAAAACAGCCTCACCACGCTCCACTGATCATCAACAGCTCAGCTGTGGAGGTGGTCAGCACCACCAAATTCCTGGGGGTCCACATCACAGAAGACCTCACCTGGACTATGAACACTACGGCACTGGTCAAGAGGGCACAGAAGCGCTTGTACTTCCTGCGGAGGATGAGGAGAGCCCACCTGCCCCCACCCATCATGAGGACGTTCTACAGGAGCACCATAGAGAGCATTCTGACAAGCTGTCTCTCTGTGTGGTGTGGAGGCTGCACCGCCTCCGATTGGAAGAACGTGAGGAGAGTGGTGAGGACAGCAGAGAGGATCATAGGGGCTCCTCTTCCCTCCATTCAGGACATTTCATCTCAGCGCTGCATGTCCCGTGCCCGTAACATCATCAATGACCCATCACACCCCCACCATGGACTGTTCTCCCTGCTGCCCTCTGGGAAGAGGTTTGCAGCATCCGCTGCAGGTCCACCAGGTTCTGCAACAGCTTTTTCCCTGCTGTCATCAGACTGTTGAACACTAGAACTGTTGAGCTCTAAACTGAACTCTGCATCACACATTCACAGAACTGTACTTTATGACACTACGGACCTCTATCTTGCACTATCTCGCACTACCAACTTTACTGAACTTGTATAAACCCTTTAAATAGAAGTTTAATACATGGTTTAGCATTCCTCTGCACACTCTTGAATACTGTTTTGCCTACTTGCACTATTGCATAATTATCACTGCTGCACTTTATACTTATTTTTAATATATATATATATAGTATATATGTATATATATATATATTTTCATAGGATATGTTACTTCTATTCAACTGCAATATCACTACTTTGTTGTAAGACGTATGCAACGGAATTTCGTTTTGTATGCACCATGTGCAGACAAGATGACAATAAAGTTTGTCTAAGTCTAAGTCATGTCAGGTCAGCTGTCTGGAGAGAGAGAGAAGTCAGGACCTGCGGGCGGAGCACCACCGTGCCACCGCCGCCATGACGGAACTCAAAAGCAAACTCCATGAGGAGAAGCAGAAAGAGTTAGCCATTACCAGGGAGACATTACTGCGGCAGCATGAAATGGAGCTGATGAGAGTGATCAAAATCAAAGATGGAGAGATCCAGCGACTGAATGCCTTGGTCCTCAGCCTGAGGGACGGCTCCATGGACAAGGTGATCCGCTCTATCCGTGTCTGACTATCCGCACGCCACGTCGGGCTTCGATGCGGCCGCTACCGTATTGTGTAGCTTGTCCCCAGTAAGCGTCGCGGCGCTCCGTTGCGGTCTCAACGGCCCGGTGTGGCGCAATGTCTGCTCAGGTGAGGAGGGGGGGCGCTTTGCTGGCGGAGGTGGAGGAGACGCGGCGGTGTCGGGAGACCGAGCGGTGTCGCCTCCACCAGGAGCGCGGAAGAAGCCCTGGCAGCGGCCCAGCAGGCCTGGCAGTCCCGAGCGGCCGAGCTCCGATCGGCTCATCACCAGCATCGGGAGGAGCTGAGCCGAACCAAGAGAGACTGCGAGAGGGAGATCCGCCGACTGGTAGGACTGATCAGATGCGCGGTGCGTGACTATGTTCCCAATTTCGTTGTATACCTGCAGTGCAATGACACCTAAGGCATTCTATTCTATTCTATTTCACAAGAAGAAAATGTCCGGTTGCTCGCTTCGCTTTTGTCACAGCAAAGGTGTTCTAGTCGATTCAAGAAAAAAATTGGCCGGTTGCTCTCTTTGTTTTTGTCACAATTCTGGCAAATGAGTTTGCCCGCCTGCCTGAGCGCTCCCCGTTTGTACATCCAGACGGATGAGATCAAGCTGAAAGACAGAGCGGTTAGTGTTTTGGATGAAGCCCTGGGGCCGGCCACGTCCACCGCCTTCAGCTGCAGACTCAGGCTGCCGAGCAGCAGATCGCTGCCCTGAGGGATTCCCAAAGGGCGGGCCTAAACTACCCTGGAAGTGGGGTCAACGCCGCTACTAGCAATCCTCTTCATTGCGTAAGCCACCTCATCACACACTTGCAGTACGCATGACTTAGTTCGTTGCTGGAGGAAGGTAGCACAAAAACAGTTTTGAACTTTGAACGAGTGCTTGTGTGTGTGTGTTGCGGGGCGTTTTCAGTCTCAGGAGGATCGGGACACGCGACGGTTTCATCTGAAAATCGCTGAGCTCAGCGCAGTCATCAGGAAACTGGAGGATCGAAACGCCCTGCTTTCTGAAGAGCGCAATGAACTGGTAATTTATTGACGGCACGCTTGAAGGTTTGCGCTACGTTTGATGCGCGCCATCCAGCGAGGCACCCATTGCGCTTGCTTATTAGTTGAGCGGCGCGGCGAGTCGGTTGCCTGGTAGATGTCTTTTATTGGGAGCCAAAGCCACGATTCCGTTCAAACCGATGCAAAAGGAATGGATACGTTCTGGCCCGCGTGTTGTGCGTCTTTCACATCCCGCACTTCATGCTTGCAGCTAAAGCGACTGAGAGAAACAGAAAGCCAGTTTCTGCCACTCCTGTACAAAAACAAACGCCTGAGCAGGAAGAATGAAGAACTCTCGCTGGTGCTGTGTCGCCTTGAAAACAAAGTGCGCTTTGTCACCCAGGAGAACGAGGAGATGGCAAGCTTGGTAAGTCGACGCGGACAACGGCGGCGTGCCAACAGAGTCCACTGCATTTGTGTTCCACAGAGAAGGCCTAGTTCGCTCAATGACCTGGACCGCGGTTGCGGCCAGCAGGACGGTGAAATGGAGTTCCTTCAAGTTGTGGAGCAGCGGCACATCATCGACGACTTGTCCAAGGTCTTCAGGCAGGCGACTCGGTGCACGTACGGCAGCGCCGCGCTCGCTCGCTGTCGCCAGGAAACCTTTTCCGTCCAAAGCTTGGCCGGCGGCCGCCATCCAAAAAATTGGCCCCTTAAATTCCGACCTTTCAAGCAGGAGCATTGTGCGCACGCGTTTGAACACGCTTTAGACTTGTTTTGCCGTTTTCAGCAGCTCAAAGCTCCCGTTTTGTCAGCGCCTTTGCCACTCGCTGTGCGCTGAAAACGACGGACTTGCCCGGCTGCTCAGCCCGTCAACCATGAGCCGCGAGCGCGACGTCATTGTCCGTAGGCAGCTAGTGGCAAAATGCACCCTGTTAGAGTTGCGCTCGCTCCAACTTATTTTGCAAGAACCACACGGGAGACAAGTAAGTTCTTTTGGACACCTGCAGGTGGAGAGTCCATCCGTTGTACGAATGAAGTCTGACTCTCGGCTCCTGCACGAGCATTTTAATTAAGAGAAACAGGGTGGGTGTAAGAGTGGATTGAATAGAGGAAGCCCTTGACCTCTAGTCAAAACATAGCAAGGGGTGTTTTACGACTTTGTGTAGGAAGGGATAAGCGATAGGGATAAATAAGGGATAAATAATATTATTTATTACAGGTCGCAGTCAAAGTCAAAGCAACACAATGATACGATAAAGATAATCTGGAAAACCCTGACACACCCTGTAGTTGTCACTTTTGGAAAAGACGAGCGTCCCTCCAATCATCGCCGGTGACGTGTTTTTCAGGCTCTGGAGACAGGAGCTCATGTCAGAAATGTCATTGTGAGTCGCGTTTGTTTCTGCGCCGGAGCCGTTCGTTCCCTTTGCATCCAAAGAATCTCAAAGGCGGATTATTTGTGTCGACAGGAGAGAGATTTGCTGCTACGATACCGACGTCGAGAATCTCTGAGGAGGAACAAAGCGTGAGGTCCTGCAAGGTGAGTCTGTTTGTTTGCGGCTGCTTGGTGTTGCGCAAGATGAAATGGCCTTTTTCTCGCTATCGTTCCTCTCGTCGATTCATCGTGAGGTGTCGCTTCAGTTTGTTCAGAGAGATGTTTGCTTCCGCGCCCGCAGGTCATCGAAACATTTTACGGCTACGACGAAGACGTGTTGGTGGACTCGGACGGATCGTCCTTGTCTTTTCACACCGACAGAACCCCCGACACGGAACCCGAAGAGGTAGCCCGCCATTTCTGCCAGCGTATTGGCACCAAACATTCCTCTTCAGCCTGGAATCGGACTCGTCTTTGCGTCGCGGGTGCTTTGTCGCCGGTCTGACTGATTCTGGTACTAGTGCTGTGTTGCATTGGTGTGTGCATGAAGAGGCGGAGCTTCGCTACCGCCAGCTGACGCAAGAATATCAAGCGCTGCAACGAGCCTACGCTCTGCTAGCCCAGACCAGCGAAAGGGGACTACGACGCCGAGAAGGAGATCAAGGTGGCGCCCCTTCCCGCAACCCCCGGCCGGGTCGCAGCCTCCCCGTTCTCACCCAGCCTCGGGTGTTCTCTGGTCTGAAAGGAGGAGGAGGAGCCTCCCTCCTCCTCCTTTCAGACCAGAGAAAAGCTGATGGTAGAAATGGGTCACTATCAAAGCAGAGTAGCAGATCTGGAGTCAGCGCTGAAGCAACAAGGACAGGTAAGCTCATCAATGAGCACACCTTTTTCTCAGACAAAATAGCTACATTCTTCAGTCACTCATCCGTCTGGCATTACTGGACCAACCCCCCCCCCCCCCCCCCCCAAACGTGGCTGGGAAAATGCGGAGAAGCTGTCATTTTCCAGTCAACCAAAGAATTTGTAGATGAAAATGACACAACATTCCAAAGCTGTCCACGCGTTTGTCTCTTCTAGAATGTCAAGTGGGTGGAGGAGAAGCAGCTGCTGCGTCAGAGCAATCAGCAGTTGGCCGAAAAGGTGACGGAAAGAAAGGCGCTGGGCGGAGTCGCTTGGCGTCACACCTGTCGGGAAGCCCCGCAGATGAGGTCTGACTGTCTTTTCAGGTCAGGCGGATGGAGGCGGAAGAAGCGCGTCTGAAAGAGCACATCCAGGATATCCGAGACCAAAACGAACTGCTTGAGTTCCGCATCCTGGAGCTGGAGGTGGGAAGACTCGCACAAGCGTGTTGAGGCCAGAGATGTGACGGACGGACGGACGGACGGACGGATGCATGCCTCTGCCTTTCAGGAGAGGGAGTGGCGCTCCCCCGTCTTGAAGTTTCTGCAAGTCCGTTTCCCAGACGGCCTCAGCCCTTTGCAGATCTACTGCGAGGCCGAGGGCGTGAGCGTACGTAAGGCGTCCCTCGCAACCCTAACCTTAACCCGAGGTCCCAGAACACCTTACATTGCTCCTTGCGCCTTTCCCCCGGACATCGTCATCAGTGATCTGATGAAGAAGCTGGACATCCTGGGCTATAACGCCGTAAGTGTATGTCGAACTCCTTATGTTCGCACTCCACGAGACTCGGCGGCTCAAATGTGACTTTTGGAAGGCTTTGCGCTGAAAGAAGCTTGTTGACGCTGTGCCTTTGGGCTCTTGCAGAATCTCACCAACGAGGAGCAGGTGGTCGTGATTCACGCCAGGACCCTTCTCACCCTAGCCGAGAAGGTAACGCGCACGTCCACGCACGCTCTCGCATTCTGCTTATGTGACAGCAGCCTTTCCTCAGTGGTTAGAATACATCAAAGTGACCAAGTCAGCACTTCAACAGAAGATGTTGGACATTGAAAGTGAGAAGGTAGACAGACACGCGACATCAGCCAAGGGGAACTCCGGCAATGTGCCCCAACAATTCTGACCTTGAGCTGTGCTAGGATATGTTCTGCAAGCAGAAGGGCTACCTGGATGAAGAGTTGGACTTCAGGAAGTGTTCCATGGACCAGGCTCATAAGGTAAGCCGCCCTCAAATCTCCCGCCGGACCACTGATGGACGAGGATTGCGGCCCAGAGGATCCTGGAGCTGGAGGCCATGTTGTACGAGGCGCTACCGCAGCGGGACTGCCCCGCCACGGACGGCGAAAAAGCCAGCCACGCTGGCGTGAATGACGTGCTGACGGCGGATCAGAGAGAAGAGCTTAGGAGCGCCGTGGACCAATGGAAGCGAGCCCTGATGTGCGAGTTGAGGGAGCGCGACGCTTGCATCCTCCAAGAGAGAATGGATCTGCTGCACAGCGCGCAACAGGTAAGGGCCCAAAGCCAGCCCGGCACTTACTTGCACGCTTACTGGCTTTTGAATGCCACTTTCCATTTGTCCGTCCTAGAGGAACAAAGAGCTGAAAGAATTCATCGAAGCTCAGAAGAGACAAATCAAACAATTGGAGGAGAAGTTTCTGTTTCTCTTTCTATTCTTCTCCTTGGCCTTCATTCTGTGGCCCTAACACCAGCTGGTGAGTGAGCTCCAGCGGCACCGCACTCGACACCTCCGATACACTGCCAGCCGGTCTCAGACGTTGGCAGACGCTCCGATGCCAACGTATACCCCCCGCCACGGTGACAGAGGCACCGCGTCACACCGGCGCTCATCCAATCAGAAGGCAGGAAAAGCAAATTCACATGCAGGGCACTTTTGAACCAGAAGAGAGCGCCACAAAAAACGGTTGTTGCCCCAAACGCGCACTAAAAAGGGTCAGAATAACAAGAGTCCCACTGGCCAGCCGGGGCCACCCGTCCAGCTGTTTCTTCAGGGGGGAAAAAAATTGGAGTCACCGGTGAGTACATTTTGCATTTAGCTCTGCTTTTCTGCTGCTGTCTTCAAGTGTGTGGCATCCTGCGATCAAAGATTCAGCCAACCCCAAAGCGGTTGACCTCAACGTCCCACCACCATGCCTACCAGAGCAGGTGACGTGATGCTTTGGACATCCTTCCGTCTCAGATGCCCAAAAGTACTCTTTGCCACATCTGCGGCAATACGGTGTCTTTTCAAAGGTGCAAATAAATCCAGCGTGGGCGGAACACGCACGTCTTCGGTTTTTCCCGCTTTGTTTGTGTGACAGCTGTTGTGAAAATTTTATACAAATAAAGTTGTATAGTACAGGTTTGGCCAAGCCGCAACTCCCGAACCGCATGCGGCTCTTTTATGTTCATATCAACATTTGTGTGTGTGTGTGTGTGTGTGTGTGGGGGGGGGGGGGTTGTGCGTGTTGGCTTCACTTGAGTTCAATTTGGTATTTTGGTCAAAAGCGCATGTGGTGAAATTCCACAAAGTAGGATGGGCAAACACATTTCTTTAAACTATGAGTGTCAATTGGGCTCTCGAAATGGCAGGGAAAAGATGCACAGCAAAACGAAAATACGTAGATGAACACAGGACGTTTTAATCAGAGTGGGAAAGTTTCTATTTTTTGTTGAACGTGATGGCAAACCATTCTGCCTGATATGTCAGACCTCAGCGCATTTCAAAGATTCAAATCTTCAGCGCCATGCACTTCAGCTCACTCCATGCTAACATTGATCAGGCGTCGAACCCGCATCATCATGCTTAAGAGGTGGCCATGCTAACCAGTGCGCCATTATGTCAACGCATAATAACTAAGTCTACTGGTCAAAACAGCGGTTACTATATGACGTCGCTACGTCGTGGTCACGTGACGCAGACAAGACGTCAATGGACGTGGGCAGAGTTAACTTGTTTAAAAGGGAGTAGGCAGAAGAAATATTTAATTTATTTAAATCTATTTTGAGTGCACACCATTATGCCAATGCATAACAACTGTAAATCTACTAAACAAAACAGCGGTTGCTATATGACATCTGCCACGTCGTGGTCACGTGACATACGTGACGTCGATGGGCGTAACTTTCGCCGGAATTCAAATCCGCGGGGAGAGTTAACTTGTTTAAAAGAGAGTGGGCAGAAGAATTATTTAATTTATTTAAATCTATTTGGTGTGTGCGCCATTATGTCAATGCATAACAACTGTAAGTCTACTAAACAAAACAGCGGTTGCTATATGACGTCTGCCACGTCGTGGTCACGTGACGCGGACGTGACGTCGACGCCTACTTTACATCCCACCGATCACAGGACCCCTCGGCTGCATAACCGTGCCCCCTTCCCAACCAATCGGATTTGCTATACGCGAAAACGACGCCAATGGAAAGAGCTTCCGCCCAAATTTAAATCCGTGGGCGTGGCTCGCAGCAGGAAGTAGGAAAATGGCGGCGATGTTGACAAAGACACAGCGGATGGTAACATACGACTAACAAGAGAAATATTTTTATTTTCTGCTTGCAACTGGACCGTCCAGAGCGTACACGGTAAGTACAACTCATCGTTTTTAAAAAGAAGTACTTTTGTTGCCCTGAAAAGCGAGTGAGCGTGGCGTTTGTGGGGGACGTCGAATTTCGACGATTCTTTCTGGTCAACGGTTGTAAATGATTGTGTTGATTAAAAAAGAAAACTTGATGTAACTCTACTTTTAACTGCCGTTTCAGATAGATTTGGAATTGCATCACATCCAATTTTGCCTAGAGCGTACACGGTAAGTAACACTCGTTGTGTTTAAGGAGATTTACGTTTGTAATAGCAGAAGTGTAGCCGCGTTGCGTTGTACGTGTGAATGTTGGTCCGGGCGAAATGTTAATGTTTAATTTCATTCCTTTAGGTTCCACGGTGTTTGTTGGCTGCAAGTTTTCCACTGCAAGAAGAGGCTCATATCATTGACCAGGAGCGAGCTACAATGGTGAGTAGCCATAACATTTATGTTAAACACTTCCTATTTCATGTCTAACAGTACTTGATTTAACAAATAACCATAAATAAATACAGTGTGGGCACTGAAGTTAACATATGTGATTATACTGCCTAATCTGTCACCGAGTAGATTGTTGCAAAGTAATATAAGATCCAAAGTTGTAATTCAGAATAGTTTTCAAAAGAAGGCCATTAGAATTATATACAAGTCTGATTACCCTGAACAAGCTATTAATTAAATCACAAATTCTTCAATTCAAAGATTTGGTAGATTATCAGACAAATAATGTCTAACAGTAATTGATTTAACACATCACGATAAGTAGATTGAGTGTGGGCACTCTCAAGTTAACATATGTGATTATACTGCCTAATCTGTTACAGAGTATGTTGTTGCCAAGTAATGTAGAATAGATCCAAAGTAGTAATCCAGAATAGTTTTGAAGAGGCCATTAGAATAATAAACAAATCTGATTACCTTGAACATAATAACAAGCTAAGTGTTTAATATGTCCTATGAAGTCAAAATTGGGCACCATCATGTGGTGAAATTTGGAATTGCATCACATCCAATTTTGCCTGGGAACAAACAGATTACATAAATCTTAGTTTTGAATAAGCCACTCCTTCTCAAACAAGTAAACTCTGCCCATTTTGCGCAGTAGATGTTCTGTTAATATCTAGTATTTATACAAAGTCATAATTTAAATTGCTTTCAACCTTCATTCATCGGTTCAACCAACATTACTCGCTCTTATTACCAACTTGTATTGATTTAACTAAGCGTTTAATACTTCCTATCAGGTCTCAAATCGAGATTTGGCAAAATACAATTTCAGCAAATCCAATTTTGCCAGGGAACAAAAATAGATTAAATAAACTAAATAAGTCCTCTTCCCATTAAATAAATCAGAAAAGTCTGTCTTGTAACCAGTCCTCTTCAAACAAGTAAAGTCTGCCCATTTTGTGCCGTAGATTTTGTGTCTATGCCTAGTATTTAAACAAAATCATAATTTAAACGACTTCTTTCCTTCATTCACTTTGGAAATTTGGAATTGCAGCAAATCGAATTTTGGCAGGGAACAAAAATAGATCAATTAAACTAAATAAGTCTTCTTCCCATTAAATAAATTAAAAAAGTCTGTCTTGTAACCAGTCCTTTTCAAACAAGTAAAGTCTGCCCATTTTATGCCGTCGATTTTGTGTTAATGCCTAGTATTTATACAAAATCATAATTTAAAGCGGCCGAAATGAGTTTTCTCCGCAGGATGTCCGGGCTCTCCCTTAGAGATAGGGTGAGAAGCTCGGTCATCCGGGAGAGACTCGGAGTAGAGTCGCTACTCCTCCACGTTGAGAGGAGCCAGATGAGGTGGCTCGGGCATCTTATCAGGATGCCTCCTGGACGCCTCCCTGGGGAGGTGTTCCGGGCATGTCCCACCGGTAGGAGACCCCGGGGACGACCCAGGACGCGCTGGAGAGACTATGTCTCTCAGCTGGCCTGGGAACGCCTTGGGATCCCCCGGGATGAGCTGGATGAAGTGGCTGGGGAGAGGGAAGTCTGGGAGTCCCTCCTAAAGCTGCTGCCCCCGCGACCCGACCCCGGATAAGCGGAAGAAGATGGATGGATGGATGGATAATTTAAAGGACTTCATTCCTTCATTCACTTTGGAAATTTGGAATTGCAGCACATCAAATTTTGCCTGGGAAGAAAAGTAGATTAAATAAATTTAATAAGTCTTACTACTTCCCATTAAATAAATTAAATACGTCTTACTTGTTCCCACTCCTTTTCAAAACAGTAGTTTAAAACGAGGGCCCTTCACTCAATCTTTAACCCCAACCCCGCACGTTGTGTTGTATCTGTGAATGTTGGTTGTGGCCAAATGATAGTTTTCTTTCATTCGTTTAGGTTCCAAGAAAACTTGATGTAACTCTACTTTTAACTGCCGTTTCAGATAAGCGGGTATTACGTCGCAGTCATGTGCCGTGGATATGACGTAATTGCCCGAACCTCCGCCAAAATTCAAATCTGTTGGCGCGATGGCCGTGAGCCACTGAGCAGCGACGATTATCAACAGAAATATCTTTATTTTCTGCTTGCAACTGGACCGTCTAGAGCGTACACGGTAAGTAACACTCATTGTGTTTAAGGAGATTTACGTTTGTAATAGCAGAAGTGTAGCCGCGTTGCGTTGTACGTGTGAAAATTGGTCGAGGCGAAATGTTAATGTTTAATTTCATTCCTTTAGGTTCCACGGTGTTTGTTGGCTGCAAGTTTTCCACTGCAAGAAGAGGCTCGTATCATTGACCAGGAGCGAGCTACAATGGTGAGTAGCCATAACATTTATGTTAAACACTTCCTATTTCATGTCTAACAGTACTTGATTTAACAAATAACCATAAATAAATACAGTGTGGGCACTGAAGTTAACATATGTGATTATACTGCCTAATCTGTCACGGAGTAGATTGTTGCAAAGTAATATAAGATCCAAAGTTGTAATTCAGAATAGTTTTCAAAAGAAGGCCATTAGAATTATATACAAGTCTGATTACCCTTAACATAACAACAAGCTATTAATTAAATCACAAATTCTTCAATTCAAAGATTTGGTAGATTATCAGACAAATAATGTCTAACAGTAATTGATTTAACACATCACGATAAGTAGATTGAGTGTGGGCACTCTCAAGTTAACAGATATGATTATACTGCCTAATCTGTTACAGAGTATGTTGTTGCCAAGTAATGTAGAATAGATCCAAAGTAGTAATCCAGAATAGTTTTGAAGAGGCCATTAGAATAATAAACAAATCTGATTACCTTGAACATAATAACAAGCTAAGTGTTTAATATGTCCTATGAAGTCAAAATTGGGCACCATCATGTGGTGAAATTTGGAATTGCATCACATCCAATTTTGCCTGGGAACAAACAGATTAAATAAATCTTAGTTTTGAATAAGCCACTCCTTCTCAAACAAGTAAACTCTGCCCATTTCGCGCAGTAGATGTTCTGTTAATATCTAGTATTTATACAAAGTCATAATTTAAATTGCTTTCAACCTTCATTCATCGGTTCAACCAACATTACTCGCTCTTATTACCAACTTGTATTGATTTAACTAAGCGTTTAATACTTCCTATCAGGTCTCAAGGCAAGATTTGGCAAAATACAATTTCAGCAAATCCAATTTTGCCAGGGAACAAAAATAGATTAAATAAACTAAATAAGTCTTCTTCCCATTAAATAAATCAGAAAAGTCTGTCTTGTAACCAGTCCTCTTCAAACAAGTAAAGTCTGCCCATTTTGTGCCGTAGATTTTGTGTCTATGCCTAGTATTTAAACAAAATCATAATTTAAACGACTTCTTTCCTTCATTCACTTTGGAAATTTGGAATTGCAGCAAATCGAATTTTGCCAGGGAACAAAAATAGATCAATTAAACTAAATAAGTCTTCTTCCCATTAAATAAATTAAAAAAGTCTGTCTTGTAACCAGTCCTTTTCAAACAAGTAAAGTCTGCCCATTTTGTGCCGTCGATTTTGTGTTAATGCCTAGTATTTATACAAAATCATAATTTAAAGGACTTCATTCCTTCATTCACTTTGGAAATTTGGAATTGCAGCACATCAAATTTTGCCTGGGAAGAAAAGTAGATTAAATAAATTTAATAAGTCTTACTACTTCCCATTAAATAAATTAAATACGTCTTACTTGTTCCCACTCCTTTACAAAAAAGTAGTTTAAAACGAGGTCCCTTCACTCAACCTTTAACCCTATTTATTCACCTTCTAGGCTAAGTGTTAAAGGCTAAGTGTTAAAGGCTAAGTGTTAAAGGCTAAGTGTTAGAGGCTAAGTGCCAGAGGCTAGGCGCCAGAGGCGAGTTTTTGTGGGCTGAAGTTTTAGTGGGGTTAGTGTGAATACAATCCAAAAGAATACAACAGAATACAATACAATAGGATATAATACATAGATTAAATTCAATAGCTCTTACTACTTCCCATTAAATAAATTAAATACGTCTTACTTGTTCCCAATCCTTTTCAAAAAAGTAGTTTAAAACGAGGGCCCTTCACTCAACCTTTAACCTCAACCCCGCACGTCACATTGTGTTGTATCTGTGAATGTTGGTTGTGGCCAAATGATAGTTTTCTTTCATTCGTTTAGGTTCCACGGTGTTTGTTGGCTATGTTTTCCACTGTCAGAAGGATGAAAATACAAAGTACAACGCTTGGACGTGGGCGAAGACGTCACCGGTGAGTCCTTCCTTCCTATTTATTTACCTTCTAGATGCTAGAGGCTAAGTGTTAGAGGCTAAGTGTTAGAGGCTAAGTGTTAAACACAATACGAACAACACAACGATACTGCACTGAACAACACGATACCGCACTGAGAAACACGATACCGCACTGAACAACACGATACCGCACTGAACAACACCATGCCGCACTGAACACCATGCCACACTGAACAACACCATCCCGCACTGAACAACACCATGCCGCACTAAACACCATGCCGCACTGAACAACACCATGCCTCACTGAACGACACCATGCCGCACTGAAAGACACCATGCCGCACTGAACGACACCATGCCGCACTGAAAGACACCATCCCGCACTGAACACCATGCCGCACTGAACGACACCATCCTGCACTGAACAACACCATCCCGCACTGAACAACACCATGCCGCACTGAACAACATTATGCCGCACTGAACATTATGCCGCACTGAACATTATGCCGCACTGAACAACACCATGCCGCACTGAACAACACCATGCCGCACTGAACAACATTATGCCGCACTGAACAACACCATGCCGCACTGAACACCATGCCGCACTGAACAACACCATGCCGCACTGAACAACATTATGCCGCACTGAACAACACCATGCCGCACTGAACAACACCATCCTGCACTGAACAACACCATTCCGCATTGAACACCATGCCGCACTGAGCAACACCATCCCGCACTGAACAACACCATCCCGCACTGAACAACAC
Source organism: Syngnathus floridae (assembly GCF_059516105.1). NCBI lineage: Eukaryota > Metazoa > Chordata > Actinopteri > Syngnathiformes > Syngnathidae > Syngnathus > Syngnathus floridae. Next base: position 339,724 of record NW_028284066.1, read on the forward strand.
CATGCCGCACTGAACAACATTATGCCGCACTGAACAACATTATGCCGCACTGAACAACACCATGCCGCACTGAACAACACCATGCCGCACTGAACAACACCATGCCGCACTGAACAACATTATAACGCACTGAACAACACCATCCCGCACTGAACAACACCATGCCGCACTAAACAACATTATGCCGCACTGAACAACATTATGCCGCACTGAACAACACCATGCTGCACTGAACAACACCATGCCGCACTGAACAACATTATGCCGCACTGAACAACACCATGCCGCACTGAACAACACCATGCCGCACTGAACAACACCATGCCGCACTGAACAACATTATGCCGCACTGAACAACACCATGCCGCACTGAACAACACCATCCTGCACTGAACAACACCATTCCGCATTGAACACCATGCCGCACTGAACAACACCATGCCGCACTGAACAACATTATGCCGCACTGAACAACATTATGCCGCACTAAACAACATTATGTCGCACTGAACAACACCATGCCGCACTGAACAACACCATGCTGCACTGAACAACATTATGCCGCACTGAACAACACGATCCCGCATTGAACAACACCATCCCGCAGTGAACAACACCATGCCGCAGTGAACAACACCATGCCGCACTGAACAACACCATGCTGCACTGAACAACATTATGCTGCACTGAACAACACGATCCTGCATTGAACAACACCATGCCGCACTGAACAACACCATCCTGCACTGAACAACACCATGCCGCACTGAACAACACCATGCCGCACTGAACAACATTATGCCGCACTGAAAAACACCATGCCGCACTGAACAACACCATCCCGCACTGAACAACACCATGCCGCATTGAACAACACCATGCCGCACTGAACAACACCATGCTGCACTGAACAACATTATGCTGCACTGAACAACACGATCCTGCATTGAACAACACCATGCCGCACTGAACAACACCATCCTGCACTGAACAACACCATCCTGCACTGAACAACACCACCCCGCACTGAACAACACGATCCCGCATTGAACAACACCATCCCGCACTGAACAACACCATGCCGCACTGAACAACACCATTCCGCACTGAACAACACCATGCCGCACTGAACAACACCATGCCGCACTGAACAACACCATGCCGCACTGAACAACACCATGCCGCACTGAACAACATTATGCCGCACTGAACAACACCATGCCGCACTGAACAACACCATCCCGCACTGAACAACACCATGCCGCATTGAACAACACCATGCCGCACTGAACAACACCATCCCGCACTGAACAACACCATCCCGCACTAAACAACACCATGCCGCACTGAACAACATTATGGCGCACTGGACAACATTATGCCGCACTGAACAACACCATGCCGCACTGAACAACACCATGCCGCACTGAACAACACCATGCCGCACTGAACAACACCATGCCGCACTGAACAACATTATGCCGCACTGAACAACACCATGCCGCACTGAACAACACCAGGCCGCACTGAACAACACGATCCCGCATTGAACAACACCATCCTGCACTGAACAACACCATGCCGCACTGAACAACACCATGCCGCACTGAACAACACCATGCCGCACTGAACAACACCATGCCGCACTGAACAACACCATCCTGCACTGAACAACACCATCCCGCACTGAACAACACCATGCCGCATTGAACAACACCATGCCGCACTGAACAACACCATCCTGCACTGAAGAACACCATGCCGCACTGAACAACACCATGCCGCACTGAACAACACCATGCCGCACTGAACAACATTATGCCGCACTGAACAACATTATGCCGCACTGAACAACATTATGTCGCACTGAACAACACCATGCCGCACTGAACAACACCATGCTGCACTGAACAACATTATGCCGCACTGAACAACACGATCCCGCATTGAACAACACCATCCCGCAGTGAACAACACCATGCCGCATTGAACAACACCATGCCGCACTGAACAACACCATGCTGCACTGAACAACATTATGCTGCACTGAACAACACGATCCTGCATTGAACAACACCATGCCGCACTGAACAACACCATCCTGCACTGAACAACACCTTTCCACACTGAACAACACCATGCCGCACTGAACAACATTATGCCGCACTGAACAACACCATGCCGCACTGAACAACACCATGCCGCACTGAACAACACCATGCCGCAATGAACAACACCATGCCGCAATGAACAACACCATGCCGCATTGAACAACACCATGCCGCACTGAACAACACCATGCCGCACTGAACAACACCACCCCGCACTGAACAACACGATCCCGCATTGAACAACACCATCCCGGACTGAACAACACCATGCCGCACTGAACAACACCATTCCGCACTGAACAACACCATGCCGCACTGTACAACACCATGCCGCACTGAACAACACCATGCCGCACTGAACAACACCATGCCGCACTGAACAACATTATGCCGCACTGAACAACACCATGCCGCACTGAACAACACCATCCCGCACTGAACAACACCATGCCGCATTGAACAACACCATGCCGCACTGAACAACACCATCCTGCACTGAACAACACCATCCCGCACTGAACAACACCATGCCGCACTGAACAACATTATGGCGCACTGAACAACATTATGCCGCACTGAACAACACCATGCCGCACTGAACAACACCATGCCGCACTGAACAACACCATGCCGCACTGAACAACATTATGCCGCACTGAACAACATTATGCCGCACTGAACAACACCATGCCGCACTGAACAACACCATGCCGCACTTAACAACACCATGCCGCACTGAACAACACGACGTCGCACTGAACAACACGACGCCGCACAGAACAACACGACGCCGCACAGAATAACACAATACCGCACAGAACAACACAATACCGCACAAACTGTTTTAGATAATATTACGTCGCAGTCATGTGACGCGGACATGACGTCAATAGGCGGAACTCACGGCAAAATTATAATCCGTGGGCGTGGCTTGCAACAGGAAGTAGGAAAGCGGCAGTTCTGGCAAACAAGACACAGCGGTTAGTAACACGATGACTAACAAGGCAAATATTTTTGTTTTCAGCTTGCAACTTGACCGTCTAGAGCGTACAAGGTAATTACAACTGTTTTTTTTTAGCCCTGAAAAGCGAGGGAGTGTGGCGTTTGGGAGGAATGTCGAACTCGGCGTCTGCTTCCAGCCACAGACGCCAAATTTCGACGATTATTTCGACTGGTCAACGGTTGTAAATTATTGCGTTGACTAAAAACTTTATTTAACTCTACTCTTAACTTTGCCGTTTCAGATATGCGGGTATTACACCGCGGAAATGACGTCAATAGGCTGAACTCTCGCCAAAATTCAAATCTGTGGGCGCAATGGCCTTGAGCGAGACACCGGATACAAACACGACGATTATCAACAGAAATATCTTTATTTTCTGCTTGCAAGTGGACCGTCTAGAGCGTACACGGTAAGTACAACTCATTGTGTTTAAAAAGATTTACGTTTGTGTAGTTTGCGTTGCGTTGTATCTGTGAATGTTGGTTGAGGCTAAATTTTAATGTTTAATTTCATTCCTTTAGGTTCCACGGTGTTTGTTGGCTGTATGTTTTCCACTGCAAGAAGAGGCTCGTATCATTGACCAGCAGGAGCTACAATGGTGAGTACCCCTTTCGTCTTCCATTTATGTTAAACACTTCCTATTTCATGTCTAACAGTACTCGATTTAACAAATAACCATAAATAAATACAGTGTGGGCAGTCACGTTAACATATGTGATTATCCTGCCTAATATGTTTATCACAAATATGTCACTAATCACTAATATGTTTATTTGCTTATCACAACACCTTTGGACCTTCAGCAATCGATTATTTCCCTTCATCTACATAGAGACAGAACGATGGTGTCTTAAACATCTCATTCATTTCACCAAATAACTTCACGCAGGTGGATAACGGCCGTCTCGGTCACGCTATGTTGCGTGATGCAGTTTTGAAGAACCAAATGCATTTATTCAATGAATAAGTCAAGCTAGTTCTATGTTTATGATGTTGTAAGTTACGGTACCGATTGAAGTTGAGTTCGAAGCCAGTGGAAAACAGCGCTGCGTTTGTGCTCTCCAGGTACAAATGTTGTGATCTCTGACTGACGACCGGGCGAGACTCGAGTAAGAGATGTCCAAACGAGCTCCGGCAGGGCGGGCCAAGGCGGAGCGAACGGACGCCCTTCAGGCCGCCAATGACGAGCTGAGAACCAAACTGATGGACGTCCAGTTAGAACTTCAGCAGGAGAAGAACAAGGTGAAAACCTCAACAGACAGACACTGCCTGCCTCCCTGCCTGCCTCCCTGCCTGCCTCCCTGCCTGCCTCCCTCCCTCCCAGTTTTCCCGATGTAGATTAGACATGCGTGTGCCATGACTGTGTCAGCCTACATCAACAAATGCACCGAGGACGTCAGCACCACTAAGAATATCATCACCCGGGGCAACCAACGACCCTGGATGACTGAGGAGGTACGTCAAACGCTACGAGCGCGGAACTCTGCCTTCAAGTCTGGCGACAAGGAGACACTGAGGACAGCGAGAGCCAACTTGAACCGTGCCATCAGGATAGCGAAGCGAGACCGCAGTCGAAAATTTCAGGATCGTTTCCACGACGTCAAAAACATCAGGAGTATGTGGCAAGGCATACGGGCGATTACAGACTACAACTCACCGATGTGTTGAAGACCCTGAGGAGAGTCAACCTCTGTAAGGCCCCTGGCCCCGACAACATTCCTGGGCGTGTGTTCAGGGAATGTGCAAGTCATCTGGCTGGGGTCATCACAGACATTTTTAACACCTCGCTGGGCCAAGCCACAGTGCCGGCGTGCTTTAAGACTGCCTCCATCATTCCGGTGCCGAAGAAACCTCAAATCACCTCATTTAATGATTACCGGCCTGTTGCACTGACTCCGGTTATGATGAAGTGCTTCGAAAGGCTGCTTAAAGGTCACATCGTTTCCAGACTCCCCCTATTATTTGACCCGTTCCAGTTTGCCGACCGGCAAAACCGCTCCACTCAGGACGCCATCTCCTCCGTTCTTCACCTGAGCCTGGCTCACCTGGAGGAGAAGAACACCCATGTGCGGAGGCTGTTCCTGGACTTCAGCTCAGCGTTTAACACCATCATCCCACAGCATCTGGTAGGAAAATTGGAACACCTGGGCTTCAACACCCCCCTTCGCAACTGGCTGCTAGACTTCCTCACCAACAGACCTCAGTCAGTCCGGGTCGGACAGAACACCTCTGATGTCATCACCCTCAGCACAGGCTCCCTTCAGGGCTGCGTCCTGAGCCCCCTGCTGTGCACCCTGATGACACACGACTGCGTCCTCAGGTTCACCACCAATCACATCGTGAAGTCAGCAGACGACACAACGGTGGTGGGGCTCATCAGAGACAACAACGACCTGGACTACAGAGAGGAGGTGGAGCAGCTGGTGGGCTGGTGCAGAGAAAACAGCCTGATCCTGAATGAGGAGAAGATGAAGGAGATCATCGTCGACTTCAGGAAAAAACAGCCTCACCACGCTCCACTGATCATCAACAGCTCAGCTGTGGAGGTGGTCAGCACCACCAAATTCCTGGGGGTCCACATCACAGAAGACCTCACCTGGACTATGAACACTACGGCACTGGTCAAGAGGGCACAGAAGCGCTTGTACTTCCTGCGGAGGATGAGGAGAGCCCACCTGCCCCCACCCATCATGAGGACGTTCTACAGGAGCACCATAGAGAGCATTCTGACAAGCTGTCTCTCTGTGTGGTGTGGAGGCTGCACCGCCTCCGATTGGAAGAACGTGAGGAGAGTGGTGAGGACAGCAGAGAGGATCATAGGGGCTCCTCTTCCCTCCATTCAGGACATTTCATCTCAGCGCTGCATGTCCCGTGCCCGTAACATCATCAATGACCCATCACACCCCCACCATGGACTGTTCTCCCTGCTGCCCTCTGGGAAGAGGTTTGCAGCATCCGCTGCAGGTCCACCAGGTTCTGCAACAGCTTTTTCCCTGCTGTCATCAGACTGTTGAACACTAGAACTGTTGAGCTCTAAACTGAACTCTGCATCACACATTCACAGAACTGTACTTTATGACACTACGGACCTCTATCTTGCACTATCTCGCACTACCAACTTTACTGAACTTGTATAAACCCTTTAAATAGAAGTTTAATACATGGTTTAGCATTCCTCTGCACACTCTTGAATACTGTTTTGCCTACTTGCACTATTGCATAATTATCACTGCTGCACTTTATACTTATTTTTAATATATATATATATATATATATATATATATATATATAGTATATATGTATATATATATATTTTCATAGGATATGTTACTTCTATTCAACTGCAATAGCACTACTTTGTTGTAAGACGTATGCAACGGAATTTCGTTTTGTATGCACCATGTGCAGACAAGATGACAATAAAGTTTGTCTAAGTCTAAGTCATGTCAGGTCAGCTGTCTGGAGAGAGAGAGGTCAGGACCTGCGGGCGGAGCACCACCGTGCCACTGCCGCCATGACGGAACTCAAAAGCAAACTCCATGAGGAGAAGCAGAAAGAGTTAGCCATTACCAGGGAGACATTACTGCGGCAGCATGAAATGGAGCTGATGAGAGTGATCAAAATCAAAGATGGAGAGATCCAGCGACTGAATGCCTTGGTCCTCAGCCTGAGGGACGGCTCCATGGACAAGGTGATCCGCTCTATCCGTGTCTGACTATCCGCACGCCACGTCGGGCTTCGATGCGGCCGCTACCGTATTGTGTAGCTTGTCCCCAGTAAGCGTCGCGGCGCTCCGTTGCGGTCTCAACGGCCCGGTGTGGCGCAATGTCTGCTCAGGTGAGGAGGGGGGGCGCTTTGCTGGCGGAGGTGGAGGAGACGCGGCGGTGTCGGGAGACCGAGCGGTGTCGCCTCCACCAGGAGCGCGGAAGAAGCCCTGGCAGCGGCCCAGCAGGCCTGGCAGTCCCGAGCGGCCGAGCTCCGATCGGCTCATCACCAGCATCGGGAGGAGCTGAGCCGAACCAAGAGAGACTGCGAGAGGGAGATCCGCCGACTGGTAGGACTGATCAGATGCGCGGTGCGTGGCTATGTTCCCAATTTCGTTGTATACCTGCAGTGCAATGACACCTAAGGCATTCTATTCTATTCTATTTCACAAGAAGAAAATGTCCGGTTGCTCGCTTCGCTTTTGTCACAGCAAAGGTGCTCTAGTCGATTCAAGAAAAAAATTGGCCGGTTGCTCTCTTTGTTTTTGTCACAATTCTGGCAAATGAGTTTGCCCGCCTGCCTGAGCGCTCCCCGTTTGTACATCCAGACGGATGAGATCAAGCTGAAAGACAGAGCGGTTAGTGTTTTGGATGAAGCCCTGGGGCCGGCCACGTCCACCGCCTTCAGCTGCAGACTCAGGCTGCCGAGCAGCAGATCGCTGCCCTGAGGGATTCCCAAAGGGCGGGCCTAAACTACCCTGGAAGTGGGGTCAACGCCGCTACTAGCAATCCTCTTCATTGCGTAAGCCACCTCATCACACACTTGCAGTACGCATGACTTAGTTCGTTGCTGGAGGAAGGTAGCACAAAAACAGTTTTGAACTTTGAACGAGTGCTTGTGTGTGTGTGTTGCGGGGCGTTTTCAGTCTCAGGAGGATCGGGACACGCGACGGTTTCATCTGAAAATCGCTGAGCTCAGCGCAGTCATCAGGAAACTGGAGGATCGAAACGCCCTGCTTTCTGAAGAGCGCAATGAACTGGTAATTTATTGACGGCACGCTTGAAGGTTTGCGCTACGTTTGATGCGCGCCATCCAGCGAGGCACCCATTGCGCTTGCTTATTAGTTGAGCGGCGCGGCGAGTCGGTTGCCTGGTAGATGTCTTTTATTGGGAGCCAAAGCCACGATTCCGTTCAAACCGATGCAAAAGGAATGGATACGTTCTGGCCCGCGTGTTGTGCGTCTTTCACATCCCGCACTTCATGCTTGCAGCTAAAGCGACTGAGAGAAACAGAAAGCCAGTTTCTGCCACTCCTGTACAAAAACAAACGCCTGAGCAGGAAGAATGAAGAACTCTCGCTGGTGCTGTGTCGCCTTGAAAACAAAGTGCGCTTTGTCACCCAGGAGAACGAGGAGATGGCAAGCTTGGTAAGTCGACGCGGACAACGGCGGCGTGCCAACAGAGTCCACTGCATTTGTGTTCCACAGAGAAGGCCTAGTTCGCTCAATGACCTGGACCGCGGTTGCGGCCAGCAGGACGGTGAAATGGAGTTCCTTCAAGTTGTGGAGCAGCGGCACATCATCGACGACTTGTCCAAGGTCTTCAGGCAGGCGACTCGGTGCACGTACGGCAGCGCCGCGCTCGCTCGCTGTCGCCAGGAAACCTTTTCCGTCCAAAGCTTGGCCGGCGGCCGCCATCCAAAAAATTGGCCCCTTAAATTCCGACCTTTCAAGCAGGAGCATTGTGCGCACGCGTTTGAACACGCTTTAGACTTGTTTTGCCGTTTTCAGCAGCTCAAAGCTCCCGTTTTGTCAGCGCCTTTGCCACTCGCTGTGCGCTGAAAACGACGGACTTGCCCGGCTGCTCAGCCCGTCAACCATGAGCCGCGAGCGCGACGTCATTGTCCGTAGGCAGCTAGTGGCAAAATGCACCCTGTTAGAGTTGCGCTCGCTCCAACTTATTTTGCAAGAACCACACGGGAGACAAGTAAGTTCTTTTGGACACCTGCAGGTGGAGAGTCCATCCGTTGTACGAATGAAGTCTGACTCTCGGCTCCTGCACGAGCATTTTAATTAAGAGAAACAGGGTGGGTGTAAGAGTGGATTGAATAGAGGAAGCCCTTGACCTCTAGTCAAAACATAGCAAGGGGTGTTTTACGACTTTGTGTAGGAAGGGATAAGCGATAGGGATAAATAAGGGATAAATAATATTATTTATTACAGGTCGCAGTCAAAGTCAAAGCAACACAATGATACGATAAAGATAATCTGGAAAACCCTGACACACCCTGTAGTTGTCACTTTTGGAAAAGACGAGCGTCCCTCCAATCATCGCCGGTGACGTGTTTTTCAGGCTCTGGAGACAGGAGCTCATGTCAGAAATGTCATTGTGAGTCGCGTTTGTTTCTGCGCCGGAGCCGTTCGTTCCCTTTGCATCCAAAGAATCTCAAAGGCGGATTATTTGTGTCGACAGGAGAGAGATTTGCTGCTACGATACCGACGTCGAGAATCTCTGAGGAGGAACAAAGCGTGAGGTCCTGCAAGGTGAGTCTGTTTGTTTGCGGCTGCTTGGTGTTGCGCAAGATGAAATGGCCTTTTTCTCGCTATCGTTCCTCTCGTCGATTCATCGTGAGGTGTCGCTTCAGTTTGTTCAGAGAGATGTTTGCTTCCGCGCCCGCAGGTCATCGAAACATTTTACGGCTACGACGAAGACGTGTTGGTGGACTCGGACGGATCGTCCTTGTCTTTTCACACCGACAGAACCCCCGACACGGAACCCGAAGAGGTAGCCCGCCATTTCTGCCAGCGTATTGGCACCAAACATTCCTCTTCAGCCTGGAATCGGACTCGTCTTTGCGTCGCGGGTGCTTTGTCGCCGGTCTGACTGATTCTGGTACTAGTGCTGTGTTGCATTGGTGTGTGCATGAAGAGGCGGAGCTTCGCTACCGCCAGCTGACGCAAGAATATCAAGCGCTGCAACGAGCCTACGCTCTGCTAGCCCAGACCAGCGAAAGGGGACTACGACGCCGAGAAGGAGATCAAGGTGGCGCCCCTTCCCGCAACCCCCGGCCGGGTCGCAGCCTCCCCGTTCTCACCCAGCCTCGGGTGTTCTCTGGTCTGAAAGGAGGAGGAGGAGCCTCCCTCCTCCTCCTTTCAGACCAGAGAAAAGCTGATGGTAGAAATGGGTCACTATCAAAGCAGAGTAGCAGATCTGGAGTCAGCGCTGAAGCAACAAGGACAGGTAAGCTCATCAATGAGCACACCTTTTTCTCAGACAAAATAGCTACATTCTTCAGTCACTCATCCGTCTGGCATTACTGGACCAACCCCCCCCCCCCCCCCCCCCCCCCCCCCCGAACGTGGCTGGGAAAATGCGGAGAAAAGCAAATGTCATTTTCCAGTCAACCAAAGAATTTGTGGATTAAAATGACACAACATTCCAAAGCTGTCCACGCGTTTGTCTCTTCTAGAATGTCAAGTGGGTGGAGGAGAAGCAGCTGCTGCGTCAGAGCAATCAGCAGTTGGCCGAAAAGGTGACGGAAAGAAAGGCGCTGGGCGGAGTCGCTTGGCGTCACACCTGTCGGGAAGCCCCGCAGATGAGGTCTGACTGTCTTTTCAGGTCAGGCGGATGGAGGCGGAAGAAGCGCGTCTGAAAGAGCACATCCAGGATATCCGAGACCAAAACGAACTGCTTGAGTTCCGCATCCTGGAGCTGGAGGTGGGAAGACTCGCACAAGCGTGTTGAGGCCAGAGATGTGACGGACGGACGGACGGACGGACGGATGCATGCCTCTGCCTTTCAGGAGAGGGAGTGGCGCTCCCCCGTCTTGAAGTTTCTGCAAGTCCGTTTCCCAGACGGCCTCAGCCCTTTGCAGATCTACTGCGAGGCCGAGGGCGTGAGCGTAGGTAAGGCGTCCCTCGCAACCCTAACCTTAACCCGAGGTCCCAGAACACCTTACATTGCTCCTTGCGCCTTTCCCCCGGACATCGTCATCAGTGATCTGATGAAGAAGCTGGACATCCTGGGCTATAACGCCGTAAGTGTATGTCGAACTCCTTATGTTCGCACTCCACGAGACTCGGCGGCTCAAATGTGACTTTTGGAAGGCTTTGCGCTGAAAGAAGCTTGTTGACGCTGTGCCTTTGGGCTCTTGCAGAATCTCACCAACGAGGAGCAGGTGGTCGTGATTCACGCCAGGACCCTTCTCACCCTAGCCGAGAAGGTAACGCGCACGTCCACGCACGCTCTCGCATTCTGCTTATGTGACAGCAGCCTTTCCTCAGTGGTTAGAATACATCAAAGTGACCAAGTCAGCACTTCAACAGAAGATGTTGGACATTGAAAGTGAGAAGGTAGACAGACACGCGACATCAGCCAAGGGGAACTCCGGCAATGTGCCCCAACAATTCTGACCTTGAGCTGTGCTAGGATATGTTCTGCAAGCAGAAGGGCTACCTGGATGAAGAGTTGGACTTCAGGAAGTGTTCCATGGACCAGGCTCATAAGGTAAGCCGCCCTCAAATCTCCCGCCGGACCACTGATGGACGAGGATTGCGGCCCAGAGGATCCTGGAGCTGGAGGCCATGTTGTACGAGGCGCTACCGCAGCGGGACTGCCCCGCCACGGACGGCGAAAAAGCCAGCCACGCTGGCGTGAATGACGTGCTGACGGCGGATCAGAGAGAAGAGCTTAGGAGCGCCGTGGACCAATGGAAGCGAGCCCTGATGTGCGAGTTGAGGGAGCGCGACGCTTGCATCCTCCAAGAGAGAATGGATCTGCTGCACAGCGCGCAACAGGTAAGGGCCCAAAGCCAGCCCGGCACTTACTTGCACGCTTACTGGCTTTTGAATGCCACTTTCCATTTGTCCGTCCTAGAGGAACAAAGAGCTGAAAGAATTCATCGAAGCTCAGAAGAGACAAATCAAACAATTGGAGGAGAAGTTTCTGTTTCTCTTTCTATTCTTCTCCTTGGCCTTCATTCTGTGGCCCTAACACCAGCTGGTGAGTGAGCTCCAGCGGCACCGCACTCGACACCTCCGATACACTGCCAGCTGGTCTCAGACGTTGGCAGACGCTCCGATGCCAACGTATACCCCCCGCCACGGTGACAGAGGCACCGCGTCACACCGGCGCTCATCCAATCAGAAGGCAGGAAAAGCAAATTCACATGCAGGGCACTTTTGAACCAGAAGAGAGCGCCACAAAAAACGGTTGTTGCCCCAAACGCGCACTAAAAAGGGTCAGAATAACAAGAGTCCCACTGGCCAGCCGGGGCCACCCGTCCAGCTGTTTCTTCAGGGGGGAAAAAAATTGGAGTCACCGGTGAGTACATTTTGCATTTAGCTCTGCTTTTCTGCTTCTGTCTTCAAGTGTGTGGCATCCTGCGATCAAAGATTCAGCCAACCCCAAAGCGGTTGACCTCAACGTCCCACCACCATGCCTACCAGAGCAGGTGACGTGATGCTTTGGACATCCTTCCGTCTCAGATGCCCAAAAGTACTCTTTGCCACATCTGCGGCAATACGGTGTCTTTTCAAAGGTGCAAATAAATCCAGCGTGGGCGGAACACGCACGTCTTCGGTTTTTCCCGCTTTGTTTGTGTGACAGCTGTTGTGAAAATTTTATACAAATAAAGTTGTATAGTACAGGTTTGGCCAAGCCGCAACTCCCGAACCGCATGCGGCTCTTTTATGTTCATATCAACATTTGTGTGTGTGTGTGTGTGTGGGGGGGGGGGGGGGGGGGGGGGGTTGTGCGTGTTGGCTTCACTTGAGTTCAATTTGGTATTTTGGTCAAAAGCGCATGTGGTGAAATTCCACAAAGTAGGATGGGCAAACACATTTCTTTAAACTATGAGTGTCAATTGGGCTCTCGAAATGGCAGGGAAAAGATGCACAGCAAAACGAAAATACGTAGATGAACACAGGACGTTTTAATCAGAGTGGGAAAGTTTCTATTTTTTGTTGAACGTGATGGCAAACCATTCTGCCTGATATGTCAGACCTCAGCGCATTTCAAAGATTCAAATCTTCAGCGCCATGCACTTCAGCTCACTCCATGCTAACATTGATCAGGCGTCGAACCCGCATCATCATGCTTAAGAGGTGGCCATGCTAACCAGTGCGCCATTATGTCAACGCATAATAACTAAGTCTACTGGTCAAAACAGCGGTTACTATATGACGTCGCTACGTCGTGGTCACGTGACGCAGACAAGACGTCAATGGACGTGGGCAGAGTTAACTTGTTTAAAAGGGAGTAGGCAGAAGAAATATTTAATTTATTTAAATCTATTTTGAGTGCACACCATTATGCCAATGCATAACAACTGTAAATCTACTAAACAAAACAGCGGTTGCTATATGACATCTGCCACGTCGTGGTCACGTGACATACGTGACGTCGATGGGCGTAACTTTCGCCGGAATTCAAATCCGCGGGGAGAGTTAACTTGTTTAAAAGAGAGTGGGCAGAAGAATTATTTAATTTATTTAAATCTATTTGGTGTGTGCGCCATTATGTCAATGCATAACAACTGTAAGTCTACTAAACAAAACAGCGGTTGCTATATGACGTCTGCCACGTCGTGGTCACGTGACGCGGACGTGACGTCGACGCCTACTTTACATCCCACCGATCACAGGACCCCTCGGCTGCATAACCGTGCCCCCTTCCCAACCAATCGGATTTGCTATACGCGAAAACGACGCCAATGGAAAGAGCTTCCGCCCAAATTTAAATCCGTGGGCGTGGCTCGCAGCAGGAAGTAGGAAAATGGCGGCGATGTTGACAAAGACACAGCGGATGGTAACATACGACTAACAAGAGAAATATTTTTATTTTCTGCTTGCAACTGGACCGTCCAGAGCGTACACGGTAAGTACAACTCATCGTTTTTAAAAAGAAGTACTTTTGTTGCCCTGAAAAGCGAGTGAGCGTGGCGTTTGTGGGGGACGTCGAATTTCGACGATTCTTTCTGGTCAACGGTTGTAAATGATTGTGTTGATTAAAAAAGAAAACTTGATGTAACTCTACTTTTAACTGCCGTTTCAGATAGATTTGGAATTGCATCACATCCAATTTTGCCTAGAGCGTACACGGTAAGTAACACTCGTTGTGTTTAAGGAGATTTACGTTTGTAATAGCAGAAGTGTAGCCGCGTTGCGTTGTACGTGTGAATGTTGGTCCGGGCGAAATGTTAATGTTTAATTTCATTCCTTTAGGTTCCACGGTGTTTGTTGGCTGCAAGTTTTCCACTGCAAGAAGAGGCTCATATCATTGACCAGGAGCGAGCTACAATGGTGAGTAGCCATAACATTTATGTTAAACACTTCCTATTTCATGTCTAACAGTACTTGATTTAACAAATAACCATAAATAAATACAGTGTGGGCACTGAAGTTAACATATGTGATTATACTGCCTAATCTGTCACCGAGTAGATTGTTGCAAAGTAATATAAGATCCAAAGTTGTAATTCAGAATAGTTTTCAAAAGAAGGCCATTAGAATTATATACAAGTCTGATTACCCTGAACAAGCTATTAATTAAATCACAAATTCTTCAATTCAAAGATTTGGTAGATTATCAGACAAATAATGTCTAACAGTAATTGATTTAACACATCACGATAAGTAGATTGAGTGTGGGCACTCTCAAGTTAACAGATATGATTATACTGCCTAATCTGTTACAGAGTATGTTGTTGCCAAGTAATGTAGAATAGATCCAAAGTAGTAATCCAGAATAGTTTTGAAGAGGCCATTAGAATAATAAACAAATCTGATTACCTTGAACATAATAACAAGCTAAGTGTTTAATATGTCCTATGAAGTCAAAATTGGGCACCATCATGTGGTGAAATTTGGAATTGCATCACATCCAATTTTGCCTGGGAACAAACAGATTAAATAAATCTTAGTTTTGAATAAGCCACTCCTTCTCAAACAAGTAAACTCTGCCCATTTCGCGCAGTAGATGTTCTGTTAATATCTAGTATTTATACAAAGTCATAATTTAAATTGCTTTCAACCTTCATTCATCGGTTCAACCAACATTACTCGCTCTTATTACCAACTTGTATTGATTTAACTAAGCGTTTAATACTTCCTATCAGGTCTCAAGGCAAGATTTGGCAAAATACAATTTCAGCAAATCCAATTTTGCCAGGGAACAAAAATAGATTAAATAAACTAAATAAGTCTTCTTCCCATTAAATAAATCAGAAAAGTCTGTCTTGTAACCAGTCCTCTTCAAACAAGTAAAGTCTGCCCATTTTGTGCCGTAGATTTTGTGTCTATGCCTAGTATTTAAACAAAATCATAATTTAAACGACTTCTTTCCTTCATTCACTTTGGAAATTTGGAATTGCAGCAAATCGAATTTTGCCAGGGAACAAAAATAGATCAATTAAACTAAATAAGTCTTCTTCCCATTAAATAAATTAAAAAAGTCTGTCTTGTAACCAGTCCTTTTCAAACAAGTAAAGTCTGCCCATTTTGTGCCGTCGATTTTGTGTTAATGCCTAGTATTTATACAAAATCATAATTTAAAGGACTTCATTCCTTCATTCACTTTGGAAATTTGGAATTGCAGCACATCAAATTTTGCCTGGGAAGAAAAGTAGATTAAATAAATTTAATAAGTCTTACTACTTCCCATTAAATAAATTAAATACGTCTTACTTGTTCCCACTCCTTTTCAAAAAAGTAGTTTAAAACGAGGTCCCTTCACTCAACCTTTAACCCTATTTATTCACCTTCTAGGCTAAGTGTTAAAGGCTAAGTGTTAAAGGCTAAGTGTTAGAGGCTAAGTGCCAGAGGCTAGGCGCCAGAGGCGAGTTTTTGTGGGCTGAAGTTTTAGTGGGGTTAGTGTGAATACAATCCAAAAGAATACAACAGAATACAATACAATAGAATATAATACATAGATTAAATTCAATAGCTCTTACTACTTCCCATTAAATAAATTAAATACGTCTTACTTGTTCCCAATCCTTTTCAAAAAAGTAGTTTAAAACGAGGGCCCTTCACTCAACCTTTAACCTCAACCCCGCACGTCACATTGTGTTGTATCTGTGAATGTTGGTTGTGGCCAAATGATAGTTTTCTTTCATTCGTTTAGGTTCCACGGTGTTTGTTGGCTATGTTTTCCACTGTCAGAAGGATGAAAATACAAAGTACAACGCTTGGACGTGGGCGAAGACGTCACCGGTGAGTCCTTCCTTCCTATTTATTTACCTTCTAGATGCTAGAGGCTAAGTGTTAGAGGCTAAGTGTTAGAGGCTAAGTGTTAAACACAATACGAACAACACAACGATACTGCACTGAACAACACGATACCGCACTGAGAAACACGATACCGCACTGAACAACACGATACCGCACTGAACAACACCATGCCGCACTGAACACCATGCCACACTGAACAACACCATCCCACACTGAACAACACCATGCCGCACTAAACAACACCATGCCGCACTGAACAACACCATGCCTCACTGAACGACACCATGCCGCACTGAAAGACACCATGCCGCACTGAACGACACCATGCCGCACTGAAAGACACCATCCCGCACTGAACACCATGCCGCACTGAACAACACCATCCTGCACTGAACAACACCATCCCGCACTGAACAACACCATGCCGCACTGAACAACATTATGCCGCACTGAACATTATGCCGCACTGAACAACACCATGCCGCACTGAACAACACCATGCCGCACTGAACAACATTATGCCGCACTGAACAACACCATGCCGCACTGAACAACACCATGCCGCACTGAACAACACCATGCCGCACTGAACAACATTATGCCGCACTGAACAACATTATGCCGCACTGAACAACACCATGCCGCACTGAACAACACCATCCTGCACTGAACAACACCATTCCGCATTGAACACCATGCCGCACTGAACAACACCATCCCGCACTGAACAACACCATCCCGCACTGAACAACATTATGCCGCACTGAACAACATTATGCCGCACTGAACAACACCATGCCGCACTGAACAACACCATGCCGCACTGAACAACACCATGCCGCACTGAACAACATTATAACGCACTGAACAACACCATCCCGCACTGAACAACACCATGCCGCACTAAACAACATTATGCCGCACTGAACAACATTATGCCGAAATGAACAACACCATGCCGCACTGAACAACACCATGCCGCACTGAACAACACCATCCTGCACTGAACAACACCATCCCGCACTGAACAACACCATGCCGCACTGAACAACACCATGCCGCACTGAAAAACACCATGCCGCAATGAACAACACCATCCCGCACTGAACAACATTATGCCGCACTGAACAACATTATGCCGCACTGAACAACATTATGCCGCACTGAACAACATTATGCCGCACTGAACAACATTATGCCGCACTGAACAACACCATGCCGCACTGAACAACACCATGCCGCACTGAACAACACCATGCCGCACTGAACAACACCATGCCGCACTGAACAACACGATCCCGCATTGAACAACACCATGCCGCACTGAACAACACCATCCTGCACTGAACAACACCATCCCGCACTGAACAACACCATGCCGCACTGAACAACATTATGGCGCACTGAACAACATTATGCCGCACTGAACAACACCATGCCGCACTGAACAACACCATGCCGCACTGAACAACACCATGCCGCAATGAACAACACCATCCCGCACTGAACAACACCATGCCGCACTGAGCAACACCATGCCGCACTGAACAACACCATCCCGCACTGAACAACACCATGCCGCACTGAACAACACCATTCCGCACTGAACAACACCATGCCGCACTGAACAACATTACGCTGCACTGAACAACACCATGCCGCACTGAACAACATTATAACGCACTGAACAACACCATCCCGCACTGAACAACACCATGCCGCACTAAACAACATTATGCCGCACTGAACAACACCATGCCGCACTGAACAACACCATCCTGCACTGAACAACACTATTCCGCATTGAACACCATGCCGCACTGAACAACACCATCCCGCACTGAACAACACCATCCCGCACTGAACAACACCATGCCGCACTGAACAACATTATGCCGCACTGAACAACATTATGCCGCACTGAACAACACCATGCCGCACTGAACAACACCATGCCGCACTGAACAACACCATGCCGCACTGAACAACATTATGCCGCAATGAACAACACCATCCCGCACTGAACAACATTATGCCGCACTGAACAACATTATGCCGCACTGAACAACATTATGCCGCACTGAACAACATTATGCCGCACTGAACAACATTATGCCGCACTGAACAACACCATGCCGCACTGAACAACACCATCCCGCACTGAACAACACCATGCCGCACTGAACAACACCATGCCGCACTGAACAACACCATGCCGCAATGAACAACACCATCCCGCACTGAACAACATTATGCCGCACTGAACAACATTATGCCGCACTGAACAACATTATGCCGCACTGAACAACATTATGCCGCACTGAACAACATTATGCCGCACTGAACAACACCATGCCGCACTGAACAACACCATGCCGCACTGAACAACACCATGCCGCACCGAACAACACCATGCCGCACTGAACAACACGATCCCGCATTGAACAACACCATGCCGCACTGAACAACACCATCCTGCACTGAACAACACCATCCCGCACTGAACAACACCATGCCGCACTGAACAACACCATGCCGCAATGAACAACACCATCCCGCACTGAACAACATTATGCCGAACTGAACAACATTATGCCGCACTGAACAACATTATGCCGCACTGAACAACATTATGCCGCACTGAACAACATTATGCCGCACTGAACAACACCATGCCGCACTGAACAACACCATCCTGCACTGAACAACACCATCCCGCACTGAACAACACCATCCCGCATTGAACAACACCATCCTGCACTGAACAACACCATGCCGCACTGAACAACACCATGCCGCACTGAACAACACCATTCCGCACTGAACAACACCATGCCGCACTGAACAACACCATCCTGCACTGAACAACACCATCCCGCACTGAACAACACCATGCCGCACTGAACAACACCATCCTGCACTGAACAACACCATCCTGCACTGAACAACACCATGCCGCACTGAACAACACCATGCCGCACTGAACAACACCATGCCGCACTGAACAACACTATGCCGCACTGAACAACATTATGTCGCACTGAACAACACCATGCCGCACTGAACAACACCATGCCGCACTGAACAACATTATGCCGCACTGAAAAACACCATGCCGCACTGAACAACACCATCCCGCACTGAACAACACCATGCCGCATTGAACAACACCATGCCGCACTGAACAACACCATGCTGCACTGAACAACATTATGCTGCACTGAACAACACGATCCTGCATTGAACAACACCATGCCGCACTGAACAACACCATCCTGCACTGAACAACACCATCCTGCACTGAACAACACCACCCCGCACTGAACAACACGATCCCGCATTGAACAACACCATCCCGCACTGAACAACACCATGCCGCACTGAACAACACCATTCCGCACTGAACAACACCATGCCGCACTGAACAACACCATGCCGCACTGAACAACACCATGCCGCACTGAACAACACCATGCCGCACTGAACAACATTATGCCGCACTGAACAACACCATGCCGCACTGAACAACACCATGCCGCACTGAACAACACCATTCCGCACTGAACAACACCATGCCGCACTGAACAACACCATGCCGCACTGAACAACACCATGCCGCACTGAACAACACCATGCCGCACTGAACAACATTATGCCGCACTGAACAACACCATGCCGCACTGAACAACACCATCCCGCACTGAACAACACCATGCCGCATTGAACAACACCATGCCGCACTGAACAACACCATCCTGCACTGAACAACACCATCCCGCACTAAACAACACCATGCCGCACTGAACAACATTATGGCGCACTGAACAACACCATGCCGCACTGAACAACACCCACCGCACTGAACAACACCATGCCGCACTGAACAACACCATGCCGCACTGAACAACACCATGCCGCACTGAACAACACCATGCCGCACTGAACAACACCATGCCGCACTGAACAACATGATCCCGCATTGAACAACACCATCCTGCACTGAACAACACCATGCCGCACTGAACAACACCATGCCGCACTGAACAACACCATTCCGCACTGAAAAACACCATGCCGCACTGAACAACACCATCCTGCACTGAACAACACCATCCCGCACTGAACAACACCATGCCGCATTAAACAACACCATGCCGCACTGAACAACACCATCCTGCACTGAACAACACCATGCCGCACTGAACAACACCATGCCGCACTGAACAACACCATGCCGCACTGAACAACATTATGCCGCACTGAACAACATTATGCCGCACTAAACAACATTATGTCGCACTGAACAACACCATGCCGCACTGAACAACACCATGCTGCACTGAACAACATTATGCCGCACTGAACAACACGATCCCGCACTGAACAACACCACCCGCACTGAACAACACGATCCCGCATTGAACAACACCATGCCGCACTGAACAACACCATGCCGCACTGAACAACACCATGCCGCACTGAACAACATTATGCCGCACTGAACAACATTATGCCGCACTGAACAACACCATGCCGCACTGAACAACACCATGCCGCACTGAACAACACGACGTCGCACTGAACAACACGACGCCGCACAGAACAACACGACGCCGCACAGAATAACACAATACCGCACAGAACAACACAATACCGCACAAACAGTTTTAGATAATATTACGTCGCAGTCATGTGACGCGGACATGACGTCAATAGGCGGAACTCACGGCAAAATTATAATCCGTGGGCGTGGCTTGCAACAGGAAGTAGGAAAGCGGCAGTTCTGGCAAACAAGACACAGCGGTTAGTAACACGATGACTAACAAGGCAAATATTTTTGTTTTCAGCTTGCAACTTGACCGTTTAGAGCGTACAAGGTAATTACAACTGTTTTTTTTTAGCCCTGAAAAGCGAGGGAGTGTGGCGTTTGGGAGGAATGTCGAACTCGGCGTCTGCTTCCAGCCACAGACGCCAAATTTCGACGATTATTTCGACTGGTCAACCGTTGTAAATTATTGCGTTGACTAAAAACTTTATTTAACTCTACTCTTAACTTTGCCGTTTCAGATATGCGGGTATTACACCGCGGAAATGACGTCAATAGGCTGAACTCTCGCCAAAATTCAAATCTGTGGGCGCAATGGCCTTGAGCGAGACACCGGATACAAACACGACGATTATCAACAGAAATATCTTTATTTTCTGCTTGCAAGTGGACCGTCTAGAGCGTACACGGTAAGTACAACTCATTGTGTTTAAAAAGATTTACGTTTGTGTAGTTTGCGTTGCGTTGTATCTGTGAATGTTGGTTGAGGCTAAATGTTAATGTTTAATTTCATTCCTTTAGGTTCCACGGTGTTTGTTGGCTGTATGTTTTCCACTGCAAGAAGAGGCTCGTATCATTGACCAGCAGGAGCTACAATGGTGAGTACCCCTTTCGTCTTCCATTTATGTTAAACACTTCCTATTTCATGTCTAACAGTACTCGATTTAACAAATAACCATAAATAAATACAGTGTGGGCAGTCACGTTAACATATGTGATTATCCTGCCTAATATGTTTATCACAAATATGTCACTAATCACTAATATGTTTATTTGTTTATCACAACACCTTTGGACCTTCAGCAATCGATTATTTCCCTTCATCTACATAGAGACAGAACGATGGTGTCTTAAACATCTCATTCATTTCACCAAATAACTTCACGCAGGTGGATAACGGCCGTCTCGGTCACGCTATGTTGCGTGATGCAGTTTTGAAGAACCAAATGCATTTATTCAATGAATAAGTCAAGCTAGTTCTATGTTTATGATGTTGTAAGTTACGGTACCGATTGAAGTTGAGTTCGAAGCCAGTGGAAAACAGCGCTGCGTTTGTGCTCTCCAGGTACAAATGTTGTGATCTCTGACTGACGACCGGGCGAGACTCGAGTAAGAGATGTCCAAACGAGCTCCGGCAGGGCGGGCCAAGGCGGAGCGAACGGACGCCCTTCAGGCCGCCAATGACGAGCTGAGAACCAAACTGATGGACGTCCAGTTAGAACTTCAGCAGGAGAAGAACAAGGTGAAAACCTCAACAGACAGACACTGCCTGCCTCCCTGCCTGCCTCCCTGCCTGCCTCCCTGCCTGCCTCCCTCCCTCCCAGTTTTCCCGATGTAGATTAGACATGCGTGTGCCATGACTGTGTCAGCCTACATCAACAAATGCACCGAGGACGTCAGCACCACTAAGAATATCATCACCCGGGGCAACCAACGACCCTGGATGACTGAGGAGGTACGTCAAACGCTACGAGCGCGGAACTCTGCCTTCAAGTCTGGCGACAAGGAGACACTGAGGACAGCGAGAGCCAACTTGAACCGTGCCATCAGGATAGCGAAGCGAGACCGCAGTCGAAAATTTCAGGATCGTTTCCACGACGTCAAAAACATCAGGAGTATGTGGCAAGGCATACGGGCGATTACAGACTACAACTCACCCTCCCCCCCCCCCGGTGGGTGTAGTTGATGCTGACTTTCTAAATGGTCTAAATAACTTCTTTGGGAGGTTCGAGGCACTAAACGGTACTCCAGCAGTTAAAACTGTCCCCCATCAGGAAGAGGAGGTACTCTGCCTTGACTCCGCCGATGTGTTGAAGACCCTGAGGAGAGTCAACCCCTGTAAGGCCCCTGGCCCCGACAACATTCCTGGGCGTGTGTTCAGGGAATGTGCAAGTCATCTGGCTGGGGTCATCACAGACATTTTTAACACCTCGCTGGGCCAAGCCACAGTGCCGGCGTGCTTTAAGACTGCCTCCATCATTCCGGTGCCGAAGAAACCTCAAATCACCTCATTTAATGATTACCGGCCTGTTGCACTGACTCCGGTTATGATGAAGTGCTTCGAAAGGCTGCTTAAAGGTCACATCGTTTCCAGACTCCCCCTATTATTTGACCCGTTCCAGTTTGCCGACCGGCAAAACCGCTCCACTCAGGACGCCATCTCCTCCGTTCTTCACCTGAGCCTGGCTCACCTGGAGGAGAAGAACACCCATGTGCGGAGGCTGTTCCTGGACTTCAGCTCAGCGTTTAACACCATCATCCCACAGCATCTGGTAGGAAAATTGGAACACCTGGGCTTCAACACCCCCCTTCGCAACTGGCTGCTAGACTTCCTCACCAACAGACCTCAGTCAGTCCGGGTCGGACAGAACACCTCTGATGTCATCACCCTCAGCACAGGCTCCCTTCAGGGCTGCGTCCTGAGCCCCCTGCTGTGCACCCTGATGACACACGACTGCGTCCTCAGGTTCACCACCAATCACATCGTGAAGTCAGCAGACGACACAACGGTGGTGGGGCTCATCAGAGACAACAACGACCTGGACTACAGAGAGGAGGTGGAGCAGCTGGTGGGCTGGTGCAGAGAAAACAGCCTGATCCTGAATGAGGAGAAGATGAAGGAGATCATCGTCGACTTCAGGAAAAAACAGCCTCACCACGCTCCACTGATCATCAACAGCTCAGCTGTGGAGGTGGTCAGCACCACCAAATTCCTGGGGGTCCACATCACAGAAGACCTCACCTGGACTATGAACACTACGGCACTGGTCAAGAGGGCACAGAAGCGCTTGTACTTCCTGCGGAGGATGAGGAGAGCCCACCTGCCCCCACCCATCATGAGGACGTTCTACAGGAGCACCATAGAGAGCATTCTGACAAGCTGTCTCTCTGTGTGGTGTGGAGGCTGCACCGCCTCCGATTGGAAGAACGTGAGGAGAGTGGTGAGGACAGCAGAGAGGATCATAGGGGCTCCTCTTCCCTCCATTCAGGACATTTCATCTCAGCGCTGCATGTCCCGTGCCCGTAACATCATCAATGACCCATCACACCCCCACCATGGACTGTTCTCCCTGCTGCCCTCTGGGAAGAGGTTTGCAGCATCCGCTGCAGGTCCACCAGGTTCTGCAACAGCTTTTTCCCTGCTGTCATCAGACTGTTGAACACTAGAACTGTTGAGCTCTAAACTGAACTCTGCATCACACATTCACAGAACTGTACTTTATGACACTACGGACCTCTATCTTGCACTATCTCGCACTACCAACTTTACTGAACTTGTATAAACCCTTTAAATAGAAGTTTAATACATGGTTTAGCATTCCTCTGCACACTCTTGAATACTGTTTTGCCTACTTGCACTATTGCATAATTATCACTGCTGCACTTTATACTTATTTTTAATATATATATATATATATATATATATAGTATATATGTATATATATATATTTTCATAGGATATGTTACTTCTATTCAACTGCAATATCACTACTTTGTTGTAAGACGTATGCAACGGAATTTCGTTTTGTATGCACCATGTGCAGACAAGATGACAATAAAGTTTGTCTAAGTCTAAGTCATGTCAGGTCAGCTGTCTGGAGAGAGAGAGAAGTCAGGACCTGCGGGCGGAGCACCACCGTGCCACCGCCGCCATGACGGAACTCAAAAGCAAACTCCATGAGGAGAAGCAGAAAGAGTTAGCCATTACCAGGGAAACATTACTGCGGCAGCATGAAATGGAGCTGATGAGAGTGATCAAAATCAAAGATGGAGAGATCCAGCGACTGAATGCCTTGGTCCTCAGCCTGAGGGACGGCTCCATGGACAAGGTGATCCGCTCTATCCGTGTCTGACTATCCGCACGCCACGTCGGGCTTCGATGCGGCCGCTACCGTATTGTGTAGCTTGTCCCCAGTAAGCGTCGCGGCGCTCCGTTGCGGTCTCAACGGCCCGGTGTGGCGCAATGTCTGCTCAGGTGAGGAGGGGGGGCGCTTTGCTGGCGGAGGTGGAGGAGACGCGGCGGTGTCGGGAGACCGAGCGGTGTCGCCTCCACCAGGAGCGCGGAAGAAGCCCTGGCAGCGGCCCAGCAGGCCTGGCAGTCCCGAGCGGCCGAGCTCCGATCGGCTCATCACCAGCATCGGGAGGAGCTGAGCCGAACCAAGAGAGACTGCGAGAGGGAGATCCGCCGACTGGTAGGACTGATCAGATGCGCGGTGCGTGGCTATGTTCCCAATTTCGTTGTATACCTGCAGTGCAATGACACCTAAGGCATTCTATTCTATTCTATTTCACAAGAAGAAAATGTCCGGTTGCTCGCTTCGCTTTTGTCACAGCAAAGGTGTTCTAGTCGATTCAAGAAAAAAATTGGCCGGTTGCTCTCTTTGTTTTTGTCACAATTCTGGCAAATGAGTTTGCCCGCCTGCCTGAGCGCTCCCCGTTTGTACATCCAGACGGATGAGATCAAGCTGAAAGACAGAGCGGTTAGTGTTTTGGATGAAGCCCTGGGGCCGGCCACGTCCACCGCCTTCAGCTGCAGACTCAGGCTGCCGAGCAGCAGATCGCTGCCCTGAGGGATTCCCAAAGGGCGGGCCTAAACTACCCTGGAAGTGGGGTCAACGCCGCTACTAGCAATCCTCTTCATTGCGTAAGCCACCTCATCACACACTTGCAGTACGCATGACTTAGTTCGTTGCTGGAGGAAGGTAGCACAAAAACAGTTTTGAACTTTGAACGAGTGCTTGTGTGTGTGTGTTGCGGGGCGTTTTCAGTCTCAGGAGGATCGGGACACGCGACGGTTTCATCTGAAAATCGCTGAGCTCAGCGCAGTCATCAGGAAACTGGAGGATCGAAACGCCCTGCTTTCTGAAGAGCGCAATGAACTGGTAATTTATTGACGGCACGCTTGAAGGTTTGCGCTACGTTTGATGCGCGCCATCCAGCGAGGCACCCATTGCGCTTGCTTATTAGTTGAGCGGCGCGGCGAGTCGGTTGCCTGGTAGATGTCTTTTATTGGGAGCCAAAGCCACGATTCCGTTCAAACCGATGCAAAAGGAATGGATACGTTCTGGCCCGCGTGTTGTGCGTCTTTCACATCCCGCACTTCATGCTTGCAGCTAAAGCGACTGAGAGAAACAGAAAGCCAGTTTCTGCCACTCCTGTACAAAAACAAACGCCTGAGCAGGAAGAATGAAGAACTCTCGCTGGTGCTGTGTCGCCTTGAAAACAAAGTGCGCTTTGTCACCCAGGAGAACGAGGAGATGGCAAGCTTGGTAAGTCGACGCGGACAACGGCGGCGTGCCAACAGAGTCCACTGCATTTGTGTTCCACAGAGAAGGCCTAGTTCGCTCAATGACCTGGACCGCGGTTGCGGCCAGCAGGACGGTGAAATGGAGTTCCTTCAAGTTGTGGAGCAGCGGCACATCATCGACGACTTGTCCAAGGTCTTCAGGCAGGCGACTCGGTGCACGTACGGCAGCGCCGCGCTCGCTCGCTGTCGCCAGGAAACCTTTTCCGTCCAAAGCTTGGCCGGCGGCCGCCATCCAAAAAATTGGCCCCTTAAATTCCGACCTTTCAAGCAGGAGCATTGTGCGCAAGCGTTTGAACACGCTTTAGACTTGTTTTGCCGTTTTCAGCAGCTCAAAGCTCCCGTTTTGTCAGTGCCTTTGCCACTCGCTGTGCGCTGAAAACGACGGACTTGCCCGGCTGCTCAGCCCGTCAACCATGAGCCGCGAGCGCGACGTCATTGTCCGTAGGCAGCTAGTGGCAAAATGCACCCTGTTAGAGTTGCGCTCGCTCCAACTTATTTTGCAAGAACCACACGGGAGACAAGTAAGTTCTTTTGGACACCTGCAGGTGGAGAGTCCATCCGTTGTACGAATGAAGTCTGACTCTCGGCTCCTGCACGAGCATTTTAATTAAGAGAAACAGGGTGGGTGTAAGAGTGGATTGAATAGAGGAAGCCCTTGACCTCTAGTCAAAACATAGCAAGGGGTGTTTTACGACTTTGTGTAGGAAGGGATAAGCGATAGGGATAAATAAGGGATAAATAATATTATTTATTACAGGTCGCAGTCAAAGTCAAAGCAACACAATGATACGATAAAGATAATCTGGAAAACCCTGACACACCCTGTAGTTGTCACTTTTGGAAAAGACGAGCGTCCCTCCAATCATCGCCGGTGACGTGTTTTTCAGGCTCTGGAGACAGGAGCTCATGTCAGAAATGTCATTGTGAGTCGCGTTTGTTTCTGCGCCGGAGCCGTTCGTTCCCTTTGCATCCAAAGAATCTCAAAGGCGGATTATTTGTGTCGACAGGAGAGAGATTTGCTGCTACGATACCGACGTCGAGAATCTCTGAGGAGGAACAAAGCGTGAGGTCCTGCAAGGTGAGTCTGTTTGTTTGCGGCTGCTTGGTGTTGCGCAAGATGAAATGGCCTTTTTCTCGCTATCGTTCCTCTCGTCGATTCATCGTGAGGTGTCGCTTCAGTTTGTTCAGAGAGATGTTTGCTTCCGCGCCCGCAGGTCATCGAAACATTTTACGGCTACGACGAAGACGTGTTGGTGGACTCGGACGGATCGTCCTTGTCTTTTCACACCGACAGAACCCCCGACACGGAACCCGAAGAGGTAGCCCGCCATTTCTGCCAGCGTATTGGCACCAAACATTCCTCTTCAGCCTGGAATCGGACTCGTCTTTGCGTCGCGGGTGCTTTGTCGCCGGTCTGACTGATTCTGGTACTAGTGCTGTGTTGCATTGGTGTGTGCATGAAGAGGCGGAGCTTTGCTACCGCCAGCTGACGCAAGAATATCAAGCGCTGCAACGAGCCTACGCTCTGCTAGCCCAGACCAGCGAAGGGGACTACGACGCCAAGAGCGTACACGGTAAGTAACACTCGTTGTGTTTAAGGAGATTTACGTTTAATTAATGTTTAATTTCATTCCTTTAGGTTCCACGGTGTTTGTTGGCTGCAAGTTTTCCACTGCAAGAAGAGGCTCGTATCATTGACCAGGAGCGAGCTACAATGGTGAGTAGCCATAACATTTATGTTAAACACTTCCTATTTCATGTCTAACAGTACTTGATTTAACAAATAACCATAAATAAATACAGTGTGGGCACTGAAGTTAACATATGTGATTATACTGCCTAATCTGTCACCGAGTAGATTGTTGCAAAGTAATATAAGATCCAAAGTTGTAATTCAGAATAGTTTTCAAAAGAAGGCCATTAGAATTATATACAAGTCTGATTACCCTGAACATAACAACAAGCTATTAATTAAATCACAAATTCTTCAATTCAAAGATTTGGTAGATTATCAGACAAATAATGTCTAACAGTAATTGATTTAACACATCACGATAAGTAGATTGAGTGTGGGCACTCTCAAGTTAACATATGTGATTATACTGCCTAATCTGTTACAGAGTATGTTGTTGCCAAGTAATGTAGAATAGATCCAAAGTAGTAATCCAGAATAGTTTTGAAGAGGCCATTAGAATGATAAACAAATCTGATTACCTTGAACATAATAACAAGCTAAGTGTTTAATATGTCCTATGAAGTCAAAATTGGGCACCATCATGTGGTGAAATTTGGAATTGCATCACATCCAATTTTGCCTGGGAACAAACAGATTACATAAATCTTAGTTTTGAATAAGCCACTCCTTCTCAAACAAGTAAACTCTGCCCATTTTGCGCAGTAGATGTTCTGTTAATATCTAGTATTTATACAAAGTCATAATTTAAATTGCTTTCAACCTTCATTCATCGGTTCAACCAACATTACTCGCTCTTATTACCAACTTGTATTGATTTAACTAAGCGTTTAATACTTCCTATCAGGTCTCAAATCGAGATTTGGCAAAATACAATTTCAGCAAATCCAATTTTGCCAGGGAACAAAAATAGATTAAATAAACTAAATAAGTCCTCTTCCCATTAAATAAATCAGAAAAGTCTGTCTTGTAACCAGTCCTCTTCAAACAAGTAAAGTCTGCCCATTTTGTGCCGTAGATTTTGTGTCTATGCCTAGTATTTAAACAAAATTATCATTTAAACGACTTCTTTCCTTCATTCACTTTGGAAATTTGGAATTGCAGCAAATCGAATTTTGCCAGGGAACAAAAATAGATCAATTAAACTAAATAAGTCTTCTTCCCATTAAATAAATTAAAAAAGTCTGTCTTGTAACCAGTCCTTTTCAAACAAGTAAAGTCTGCCCATTTTGTGCCGTCGATTTTGTGTTAATGCCTAGTATTTATACAAAATCATAATTTAAAGGACTTCATTCCTTCATTCACTTTGGAAATTTGGAATTGCAGCACATCAAATTTTGCCTGGGAAGAAAAGTAGATTAAATAAATTTAATAAGTCTTACTACTTCCCATTAAATAAATTAAATACGTCTTACTTGTTCCCACTCCTTTTCAAAAAAGTAGTTTAAAACGAGGGCCCTTCACTCAATCTTTAACCTCAACCCCGCACGTTGTGTTGTATCTGTGAATGTTGGTTGTGGCCAAATGATAGTTTTCTTTCATTCGGTTAGGGTTAGGGTTAGGGTTAGGGTTAGGTATTTTGAGTTTTACTCGCTAAACCTTCCCCAAAGGGTCCGCCGACCCTGTCGGTTAGATAGAAGGCAACGGAAGGCACGGGCCTACGCATGTCTCACCAGTAAACCTCGCCGTACCAGGTCACATAAAATCTGGATTGGGTACGAAGGACGGCGAAGTGAGACTGCACTCCTGCCAGAACCTCCCCCGAGTAGCTGAGGCGCCACCCAGGTCTTCGGCCAGCAAGATGGAAATACAGTGAAAAGCGACAGAAAAGTACAGACCTATGAGACTACCCTTGTCTTAAATTGTGTCTATTAACTCTTAGTTGTGTTTGAACTAATATATTTTTTTATTATATATTGTTTTAAAACCAACCGTTTTGTTTACAAAGAGTCCCATTAAGTCATCCTTGTTGTGGGTAATTTGAACGTCATAATTTTGTAGACACGTCATCAGTAGTGGACCTTGGGGTCACAGAGTGTTTCGGCCATTATCACCAGACACCCTCGCCCAAGGGAGGCCCCGCCGGGGTTGATCGAGTCCCGGAGTGTGTCTACCTGGTCAATTAAAATTACAGTTATTTGTCAAGTCAACTGCCCAGCTTTAACGCAGACAGAAAAGATCAATAGGTCAGTCTTTGTCCCTTTTAATTTATTGATTCATTGAATTTAAACCATCATTACGTATGTTTGTATTTAACGCAGTGTTATATTATTTCATTCAAGTTTCTGGCCAAGTTTATCAGCATAATTGGAGGTCTGTCTGTAGTCCAATTGTGATGAAAACCCTTTAAACCATTATATCCATGCAATTAATATTATTTTATCAAAGGGACTGTGTTCGTATCATCTGTTTATCTGACATTTATCAACCGGAATAATCTAACCTTAGGAGATTGTCATTCCCAGCGCCACTTTCTTGGTTCACGGTGTCACTGTCAATGGCAAATTCCCATGATCCTCAGCGAAGTGTCACGGCGGGAGATTTGAGGGCGGCTTACCTTATGAGCCTGGTCCATGGAACACTTCCTGAAGTCCAACTCTTCATCCAGGTAGCCCTTCTGCTTGCAGAACATATCCTAGCACAGCTCAAGGTCAGAATTGTTGGGGCACATTGCCGGAGTTCCCCTTGGCTGATGTCGCGTGTCTGTCTACCTTCTCACTTTCAATGTCCAACATCTTCTGTTGAAGTGCTGACTTGGTCACTTTGATGTATTCTAACCACTGAGGAAAGGCTGCTGTCACATAAGCAGAATGCGAGAGCGTGCGTGGACGTGCGCGTTACCTTCTCCGCTAGGGTGAGAAGGGTCCTGGCGTGAATCACGACCACCTGCTCCTCGTTGGTGAGATTCTGCAAGAGCCCAAAGGCACAGCGTCAACAAGCTTCTTTCAGCGCAAAGCCTTCCAAAAGTCACATTTGAGCCGCCGAGTCTCGTGGAGTGCGAACATAAGGAGTTCGACATGCACTTACGGCGTTATAGCCCAGGATGTCCAGCTTCTTCATCAGATCACTGATGACGATGTCCGGGGGAAAGGCGCAAGGAGCAATGTAAGGTGTTCTGGGACCTCGGGTTAAGGTTAGGGTTGCGAGGGACGCCTTACGTACGCTCACGCCCTCGGCCTCGCAGTAGATCTGCAAAGGGCTGAGGCCGTCTGGGAAACAGACTTGCAGAAACTTCAAGACGGGGGAGCGCCACTCCCTCTCCTGAAAGGCAGAGGCATGCATCCGTCCGTCCGTCCGTCCGTCCGTCCGTCACATCTCTGGCCTCAACACGCTTGTGCGAGTCTTCCCACCTCCAGCTCCAGGATGCGGAACTCAAGCAGTTCGTTTTGGTCTCGGATATCCTGGATGTGCTCTTTCAGACGCGCTTCTTCCGCCTCCATCCGCCTGACCTGAAAAGACAGTCAGACCTCATCTGCGGGGCTTCCCGACGGGTGTGACGGCAAGCGACTCCGCCCAGCGCCTTTCTTTCCGTCACCTTTTCGGCCAACTGCTGATTGCTCTGACGCAGCAGCTGCTTCTCCTCCACCCACTTGACATTCTAGAAGAGACAAACGCGTGGACAGCTTTGGAATGTTGTGTCATTTTCATCCACAAATTCTTTGGTTGACTGGAAAATGACATTTGCTTTTATCCGCATTTTCCCAGCCACGTTCGGGGGGGGGGGGGGGGGGGTTGGTCCAGTAATGCCAGACGAATGAGTGACTGAAGAATGTAGCTATTTTGTCTGAGAAAAAGGTGTGCTCATTGATGAGCTTACCTGTCCTTGTTGCTTCAGCGCTGACTCCAGATCTGCTACTCTGCTTTGATAGTGACCCATTTCTACCATCAGCTTTTCTCTGGTCTGAAAGGAGGAGGAGGGAGGCTCCTCCTCCTCCTTTCAGACCAGAGAACACCCGAGGCTGGGTGAGAACGGGGAGGCTGCGACCCGGCCGGGGGTTGCGGGAAGGGGCGCCACCTTGATCTCTGTTAGGGTTTTCAGGTTAGTTTGATCCTATGATTATGTTGGAATGTAACCTGTAATAATTAAACTCGCTTGTCCTGTCTTAACGAAAGTAGTAGAACAAAGTGCTAAGATCTTTTGAACTGATTGACTAGCTGCAGAGGAAGCAATCAAAGTGTTTTGTTCACACAACATCGTGAAGGACCCCCTGCTGTGCTTTGATCAGCCAGGGGCTTCGGCCATTTGTCTACTCTGACCCCCACTCTCAACCCCCACTCTGTTTCTCTTAATAAATATCCCCTCGCAGGAACAAGGGTTCAGACTTCATTCCTTGAACGAGTGAACTCTGCACCTGCAGGTGTCTAAAAAGGACTTGCTTGTCTCCCGTGTGGTTCTTGCAAAATAAGTTGGAGTGAGCAAATCTCTAACATTTTGGTGCCGAAACCCGGGACCCTCATACCCGCTATCTGGCTGACGAAGGAGGACGTGCTGCATTGTCGACAAGCCAGCGTCCATTAGGAGGACCTGGAGAAGAACGTCCTGGGAAGAGAATTCTTCGCTGGGCCAGCATCTTAGGTCTGCCTTCGTCTGACAGAGGTGGATTGACGGGACCCGGCAGTGCAACGAACCAAGGGAACAAGTAAGTTAAAGGCCTTAAGTTGTGTGCACGAGAGCCAGCTTGGGTTCAAGTCCCAGTGGAATGAACAGGCTAAGAAAAGCAGAGCTTCTTTTTCGTTCATCGAAGAAGTGTGTAGACTCTTCTTTGTCTGTTTTTCCGAGCTGAGGGATCTGGCTTGGGTTAGAGTCCCAGTGGAAGGAACGTGCTAAGAAACACGGAGCTTCTTTTTTGTTAATCAAAGAAGGGCGTAGATTGTTCTTGGTATGTTTTTCCAAGCCAAAGAATAGCTTGGGTTCAAGTCCCAGTGGAAGAAACGGGCTAAGGAAAACAGAGCTTCTTTTTCTTAATTGAAGAAGGGCGTAGATTTTTTCTTTTGTCCGTTTTTCCAGCTGTTTGGAGGGTTTTACACTCATCCCTGGATAGGCCTAAAAAGCGCTGGAGTTTGTGTGATTGAGAGTGTGACTGGTAGGATAAATTGACTAAATAGCAGTTCTAGCATTGATCCACGGCAATAATACAGGCTAGTAATTTGTTGAAAGGTCAATTTAAACCTGCATTGAGGATCCTCAAACAAATAAATAAAGAAATAATAATAATAATATTTTTGAGAAAAAGAAATTGTATAACCTAAACCTACTAGAATTAATATGGGAAATAAAAACGGTAAATCTCTACCTCTTGACGGAGATGAGAAGTACATGGCGAGTAGATTTCTTAATTGTATGCAATATATGCCAAAGTGGATGAAAAAGTATGGAGTAGAAGGGAAGTTGAGAGTTGAAGTGTGGAAGATAGTAGTTGATGTTTTGGAAGAGAGTGTGGAAAGAAAGAAAAATGGGCTGAAAAAGAAAAGAAAAGAGAGAGAATTGGATTGTGCTAAAATCTGGTTAAAAGCTTCACAAGAGAGAAGAGAACAAATCCAAAAGACAAAAGATAGAAAGATGAAAGGTGATGAGGCTGAGACTATGTTTGTCAGGCCGGAAGACAATGAGGCCACAGTGCGCAGGCGCACTGCTGCGGCCGCGACTCCAGCCGACGCTGAAGGGGCAGCTCGAGCAGAGGAGCAAGAGGGGCCTTCCGCTCGTACGCAAAACTTGTATCCAAGCTTAACAAACCTGCATCCCCCCCCATATAACAGCAAAGGAAGTCAGGGTCACGCTAGTAGAAGTCCTGTACAAACAAGAAGTTTGACCACTGCTGCTAGATTTTCTCAAAATTTAGACAAGGTTGATGTATGCCCAATGATACAGGTGCCAAACCCTAATGTAGGGGAAGGCCAACTCCCACATACATATGTTTTCCGGCCATGGACTTTGGAAGAGGCAAGAAAAGCAGTTGAAGGGGGTATCCCTGTTGCTGAAGACCCAGATAAATGGGCAGAGGACATGGCTGGAATTATACATTCCTATAGACTGAATGGACATGAGGCAGGAGAAGCTGCAATGTCCTCCTTGGGAAAAGACTGGGCGAAGGTTAGAGGAAATTATACAGGTAGAAATAATCAAGGGCCTTTTCCCTATCCCATTGAGGAAAATCAATTGGGAGGGGAGTATGCAGCACAATGGAATGGTCTTGTGCAAAGAGTGCGAACTATATTTCAAAGACGAGCGAATTATGGTCATTTGGCAGGAATAAAACAGAAGCCTGGCGAAGATACTGATGATTTTCGTTTGAGATTTGAAAAAGAATTCAGGGTGCATAGTGGCATCCCATTCAATGATGCAGATGAGAGTGCTTATCAGCAACATCTTAAAATTCCGCTCCTCACTGGTTTCCCCCCTGACTTGGGCAGTTGGGTGAGAAAACACTTGGTGGAAGCGGACACTGCTTGGTTTACAAAAAACATGCAGTGGCCCAGAGACGCTGACAAAGGGATTGAGAAAGGCAAAAGTTTTGATGTATTTCATCTAGATGATGATAATGATCTAAATGAAGATACAACAATCTTCTACCAAAGTTCCCAAAGGGGCAGAGGAGGAGTTAGATACCAACAACGTCGCAAGCCACCATTCAAATCAAAACCCCCATCAGATTCAGACAATTGTTGGAACTGTGGGAGACGAGGACACTTTGCACGAGTGTCGTTCTGCAAAGCAATATCAATCAAAGGGTGCAGGAAGGGGCAGAGGAAAAGCCAATTTTTTTGGCATGACAAGCTTCCTCCTCTTTGACCGCTTATGCTCATACAGAGAAAGAAAGAATAGATGCCCATATGACAGCAATACATGTCATTGTCAGATTATTAGAATTTTTTTAGATTATTAGAAGTCTTGTCCATCCAAGAAGTATGACAATGCTGTTTGTATGCCCAAATTACAAATGACTAGAGCTCAATTTGTGTTACACTAAAGTTAAAATATGCAAATCAAGTGGTAAAGAAATGCAACTTGCTTCTAGAAGATAAATAAATAAAATTAGAATGTGCTGTCCTCGTGTGCACGGGAGGGACCAGCTCATGATCGATCACAGGAAATGGCCAGCCTGTGACGAATCATTGTTGCTGAGACCTACCTTCTGCACGCGAGAGCTGTGCATGTGTGTGCGTATGTGTTAAAGTTAAAGTTAAAGTCCCAAATTGATGAAGATTGGCTAAACTTTTAGTATAAAGAAATTTGCTAGACTGTTGTCTATTCAATTTACACCGCAGAACAGAAACAATTTTGACAGATAAAAATGAGAGGAAAAGAGAGTAACCTGTTTGCGAGCAGAAACTAATCCACACTAGTGCATGTTAAGTGTCAAGCCCACATGAGAAATTCGAAGAAAAAAAAAATAAAAAATAAAAAAATAAAAATAAAAAACGACAGAACATGCTTTCAGGAATTGGAAGGAGCTAAATTGTGAATTTAAGATTTTGCAATGCTACATTTAATAGGAATAATTGATTGGTTGTGTTATAAGATTATACAAAATTCTAAATTCAAGCTAAATCTGAGCGATTGAGTTCTTCAAATTTAAAAACAAAGAAAAAAATTCAGATTAATTTGCCAGTTGTTTGTTTTAGTTAAGTTTTTTTTGGACTGGTGGATTGTTCTACCAGGAAACCTGATTGAAAATGATATATGAATGTTGTGTGGTGAGCTTGGATGAATTGGGACCAATGTGATAGTATGACTCCTTTTTGGAGACTGTGTGAGATGCATATGATGAGCATTGATGAATGATTGCCTGAATGAGAGGTTGAATGGTTGAAGTCGTTGGTGACTACTATAGAAAATTAGTAGAGCGACTGTGATGAAAGAGTGATTTTGAGCAGGTTGAATGTTAGAAAGAAACACGTAGCTTTTGGATTGATAATTAACTAGAGAAAAAACTGGAGAATCGGTAACACATGTAGAAGATGTGTGAACTGAGAAATTGAGAAGCGTTTTGGAAAGAAAGTCAAATTAAATGATGATGGTATGATCGTATGTAGTACAGAACGCGTTCTCCCAAAAAGTTTGTCAAGGTGTGAGGCATGGGCGTTGCCAAGCCTCAAAAGGAGGGAGTGAGTAGGACAGATAGAGGAAGATAGTAAGAATACAACACTTTATGACAATGAATTTTCGAATACATTTGGTGTTATACTGTGGTAAATTTTTTGTTCTGGTGTAGATAGGTTAGCAACACGAGAGATTTAGAGGTTCAAAAGAAAGACAGTTAAAAGAAAACATTTTTGATTTGGACAATTGCAGGCTAACAGGAACATGAGAACGATAAGAACTACGAGGTGGGATCCAATTTCTTTGGGGAGATTGAGAATTCACAGCACCATACTCTAAGTCACATTTTTGAGCAAGCATGACAACATGTGAGAGGTCAAGACATACAGACCAGGGCTTGATGTGGAAAGCAGACCTCGATGAGTTGATTTTCAATAATGATACTGAAGACAACATACTGTCCGATTAAATTGGAACTATAGATAAAATGTAGCTCAAAAAAAAAATAGGATGAGTTGCAGGATTTACAATATAAAAACGAGATCGCTGTTATTAGAAGAATTTGAAGTTTGGTAAACAAACGTTACCAGCAAATTGATGGAAGCAGCTACATTTGGAAATAGTCTTACAAGTTTGATGTCCCAGCCTGTCATTCTCAGTGTCAGGGTCCCTGAAACCCAATCCGAGACTTCACCTGCAGCCGTGAACAACTACAAAATGGTGCCTGGCTCTGAAGCACCTTTGACCTTTGGCGAAGGACAAGAAAAGACTGCTGTTGTGCTTGGAGAAGGACAAGTACACTCCGGAGGACAGACAACATCCTCGGGGACGGGAAAAGACAGTGAAAAGCGGAGGAACTCACAATGATGAAAATTGACTCATTTGAACAATGGACTCATTCAAGAGTGATGGATGGGGTCGCTCTGAAGCAACAACAAAAGAACACGAACTTGAGAGGGTGAAGTGCAGCAAAAAGATATGGACTTGGAGTGTCCGACAACCAAATCGCACTCCTTGCTACGGCGTTACCAAATTTGGTGAAGCTTGGTTCAAAGTGGAAGGGAGATTCATTGTGCACTGAGTTTGACAGAACTGAGGAGATTTGATAAATAAATAAATAAAAATTTGAAAAATACGTAGGGCTACAGAGAAAAGCATTATAATCAGAGATTGAACGGATTTGGATAAAACAAATAGGCTAAAACGGTAGGAAACAAGAGCAAGATCTGATATTTTGGCTCATCAAGCTTAAGACGTAGAGGTCGAGTTATATAAATTTTAGAACAGGACATTTGGCAGTCAGGAGGGAGCTAGGTTGCTCAATGTACCTACTCAATACAACAGTAAGGTTTTTTGTGCCACAGTGGAGGTTGGATGGTCAGAAAGTTAGGTACGTTCAATTTTTGACATTCACACAATCATGCATAGGAATCACAAGGCGACAGTTAACAAGACAATGACTGCAATAGGGGCCACCTACGACTGCACCGACATGAAAAAGTAGAAGCGAGAGAGCAGAGTATGGGATTATATGCTAAAACGTCTGCTATACAGTTGCCGATAGGAGATTCTATCAAAAGAAGCTACATGAGAGATGGATTAGAATCCCTTTGTGTGTGTGTGTGTGTGTGTGTGTTCACACCCTGTGTGGGTGTGAGCGTGTGAGGAGAAAGAAGGCATGGGTAAGACAATCTCTTTTAAACCAGGAGGCAATAAATGGGAACGCCCCTGTCATAAATAGTTTTTGGTTAAAGGGAATCATTAGGAGGTGTTCAAACTCTTCCCGCAAACACTCCTATTTGCCAGTTAAATGGGCACGACAATTGACTACGAGAGTTGCAAACAACAAATGAAGAGCAGTCCTTGGCAGATTATATGATCAGGACGCTCAAACTGTGTCAAAGACAAATTTACTGCCGCTTGATCTTTCCTCCTCACAGGTCGACAACCCCATCAATCCAGGAGACTGGGTCTACATCAAAGTCATCAAAAGAAGGAACTGGGCCAGCCACGACAGGAGGGACCATTCTAAGTCTTGCTGACTACACATCCAAGGTTGCAGGACCCACAAATGCATTGACGACGACTGCTCTCCAGGAGGGAACTGGATGGGAGCTTTGGACATCACCGCTGTGTGCCAGGATGAGAGAGCCGTTTTCAACGTGTAAGGGCTCTACTACCAACATGGCTACACCATCGAACGGAACATACTTCATACAGAATGGCTGGTGGCTTTGTGGTCACAAGGTTTATCCGATGCTGCCCGCCAACTGGACACGAGCGTGTGCGCCAGTGTGTGTGACAGACCTCACCTACAGACTACAACATCATCAGCTGACGAAAACGCGAGCACATATACAACTTCTTAGACGTGACAGATGTGATGATGATAATGAGACGTGGATTGCGTAGATGCTGTTCTGTTGAGCATGTTTTACGGAATCTTGTTGATTTGACCATCAAATATGCTTCGCAAGTAATAGATACGCTGATGTACTGTTTCTTTGTTTTTCTTTTTATTTTTTAATGATAGCATTCTGGTCGCCTGTGGCAACGGGGCCGTGTAAGAATTTTCCTGCTAATAACATCTGGCCAGCAGGTTTTTCGCTTACACAATAAGTTTGATCTGGGGTATTGAGGTAATGCCTCATCTTCACTGGATAGTGTTGCTATCATTGTTTGTTGTTTTTATTTTTACCATTCTGCTTTCTTCATTATACGTATATATGTTTTCTTGCTTGTCTTTGTTGTTTG
This sequence comes from Syngnathus floridae, assembly GCF_059516105.1. NCBI lineage: Eukaryota > Metazoa > Chordata > Actinopteri > Syngnathiformes > Syngnathidae > Syngnathus > Syngnathus floridae. The sequence goes on from NW_028284066.1 coordinate 378,393, forward strand.
GGGTGGCATAATCATATGATAAATCAGGAGGGAGATGTTAGGGTTTTCAGGTTAGTTTGATCCTATGATTATGTTGGAATGTAACCTGTAATAATTAAACTCGCTTGTCCTGTCTTAACGAAAGTAGTAGAACAAAGTGCTAAGATCTTTTGAACTGATTGACTAGCTGCAGAGGAAGCAATCAAAGTGTTTTGTTCACACAACATCGTGAAGGACCCCCTGCTGTGCTTTGATCAGCCAGGGGCTTCGGCCATTTGTCTACTCTGACCCCCACTCTCAACCCCCACTCTGTTTCTCTTAATAAATATCCCCTCGCAGGAACAAGGGTTCAGACTTCATTCCTTGAACGAGTGAACTCTCCACCTGCAGGTGTCTAAAAAGGACTTGCTTGTCTCCCGTGTGGTTCTTGCAAAATAAGTTGGAGTGAGCAAATCTCTAACAATCTCCTTCTCGGCGTCGTAGTCCCCTTCGCTGGTCTGGGCTAGCAGAGCGTAGGCTCGTTGCAGCGCTTGATATTCTTGCGTCAGCGAAGCTCCGCCTCTTCATGCACACACCAATGCAACACAGCACTAGTACCAGAATCAGTCAGACCGGCGACAAAGCACCCGCGACGCAAAGACGAGTCCGATTCCAGGCTGAAGAGGAATGTTTGGTGCCAATACGCTGGCAGAAATGGCGGGCTACCTCTTCGGGTTCCGTGTCGGGGGTTCTGTCGGTGTGAAAAGACAAGGACGATCCGTCCGAGTCCACCAACACGTCTTCGTCGTAGCCGTAAAATGTTTTGATGACCTGCGGGCGCGGAAGCAAACATCTCTCTGAACAAACTGAAGCGACACCTCACGATGAATCGACGAGAGGAACGATAGCGAGAAAAAGGCCATTTCATCTTGCGCAACACCAAGCAGCCGCAAACAAACAGACTCACCTTGCAGGACCTCACGCTTTGTTCCTCCTCAGAGATTCTCGACGTCGGTATCGTAGCAGCAAATCTCTCTCCTGTCGACACAAATAATCCGCCTTTGAGATTCTTTGGATGCAAAGGGAACGAACGGCTCCGGCGCAGAAACAAACGCGAGTCACAATGACATTTCTGACATGAGCTCCTGTCTCCAGAGCCTGAAAAACACGTCACCGGCGATGATTGGAGGGACGCTCGTCTTTTCCAAAAGTGACAACTACAGGGTGTGTCAGGGTTTTCCAGATTATCTTTATCGTATCATTGTGTTGCTTTGACTTTGACTGCGACCTGTAATAAATAATATTATTTATCCCTTATTTATCCCTATCGCTTATCCCTTCCGACACAAAGTCGTAAAACACCCCTTGCTATGTTTTGACTAGAGGTCAAGGGCTTCCTCTATTCAATCCACTCTTACACCCACCCTGTTTCTCTTAATTAAAATGCTCGTGCAGGAGCCGAGAGTCAGACTTCATTCGTACAACGGATGGACTCTCCACCTGCAGGTGTCCAAAAGAACTTACTTGTCTCCCGTGTGGTTCTTGCAAAATAAGTTGGAGCGAGCGCAACTCTAACAGGGTGCATTTTGCCACTAGCTGCCTACGGACAACGACGTCGCGCTCGCGGCTCATGGTTGACGGGCTGAGCAGCCGGGCAAGTCCGTCGTTTTCAGCGCACAGCGAGTGGCAAAGGCGCTGACAAAACGGGAGCTTTGAGCTGCTGAAAACGGCAAAACAAGTCTAAAGCGTGTTCAAACGCGTGCGCACAATGCTCCTGCTTGAAAGGTCGGAATTTAAGGGGACAATTTTTTGGATGGCGGCCGCCGGCCAAGCTTTGGACGGAAAAGGTTTCCTGGCGACAGCGAGCGAGCGCGGCGCTGCCGTACGTGCACCGAGTCGCCTGCCTGAAGACCTTGGACAAGTCGTCGATGATGTGCCGCTGCTCCACAACTTGAAGGAACTCCATTTCACCGTCCTGCTGGCCGCAACCGCGGTCCAGGTCATTGAGCGAACTAGGCCTTCTCTGTGGAACACAAATGCAGTGGACTCTGTTGGCACGCCGCCGTTGTCCGCGTCGACTTACCAAGCTTGCCATCTCCTCGTTCTCCTGGGTGACAAAGCGCACTTTGTTTTCAAGGCGACACAGCACCAGCGAGAGTTCTTCATTCTTCCTGCTCAGGCGTTTGTTTTTGTACAGGAGTGGCAGAAACTGGCTTTCTGTTTCTCTCAGTCGCTTTAGCTGCAAGCATGAAGTGCGGGATGTGAAAGACGCACAACACGCGGGCCAGAACGTATCCATTCCTTTTGCATCGGTTTGAACGGAATCGTGGCTTTGGCTCCCAATAAAAGACATCTACCAGGCAACCGACTCGCCGCGCCGCTCAACTAATAAGCAAGCGCAATGGGTGCATCGCTGGATGGCGCGCATCAAACGTAGCGCAAACCTTCAAGCGTGCCGTCAATAAATTACCAGTTCATTGCGCTCTTCAGAAAGCAGGGCGTTTCGATCCTCCAGTTTCCTGATGACTGCGCTGAGCTCAGCGATTTTCAGATGAAACCGTCGCGTGTCCCGATCCTCCTGAGACTGAAAACGCCCCGCAACACACACACACAAGCACTCGTTCAAAGTTCAAAACTGTTTTTGTGCTACCTTCCTCCAGCAACGAACTAAGTCATGCGTACTGCAAGTGTGTGATGAGGTGGCTTACGCTATGAAGAGGATTGCTAGTAGCGGCGTTGACCCCACTTCCAGGGTAGTTTAGGCCCGCCCTTTGGGAATCCCTCAGGGCAGCGATCTGCTGCTCGGCAGCCTGAGTCTGCAGCTGAAGGCGGTGGACGTGGCCGGCCCCAGGGCTTTATCCAAAACACTAACCGCTCTGTCTTTCAGCTTGATCTCATCCGTCTGGATGTACAAACGGGGAGCGCTCAGGCAGGCGGGCAAACTCATTTGCCAGATTTGTGACAAAAACAAAGAGAGCAACCGGCCAATTTTTTTCTTGAATCGACTAGAACACCTTTGCTGTGACAAAAGCGAAGCGAGCAACCGGACATTTTCTTCTTGTGAAATAGAATAGAATAGAATGCCTTAGGTGTCATTGCACTGCAGGTATACAACAAAATTGGGAACATAGCCACGCACCGCGCATCTGATCAGTCCTACCAGTCGGCGGATCTCCCTCTCGCAGTCTCTCTTGGTTCGGCTCAGCTCCTCCCGATGCTGGTGATGAGCCGATCGGAGCTCGGCCGCTCGTGACTGCCAGGCCTGCTGGGCCGCTGCCAGGGCTTCTTCCGCGCTCCTGGTGGAGGCGACACCGCTCGGTCTCCCGACACCGCCGCGTCTCCTCCACCTCCGCCAGCAAAGCGCCCCCCCTCCTCACCTGAGCGGACATTGCGCCACACCGGGCCGTTGAGACCGCAACGGAGCGCCGCGACGCTTACTGGGGACAAGCTACACAATACGGTAGCGGCCGCACCGAAGCCCGACGTGGCGTGCGGATAGTCAGACACGGATAGAGCGGATCACCTTGTCCATGGAGCCGTCCCTCAGGCTGAGGACCAAGGCATTCAGTCGCTGGATCTCTCCATCTTTGATTTTGATCACTCTCATCAGCTCCATTTCATGCTGCCGCAGTAATGTCTCCCTGGTAATGGCTAACTCTTTCTGCTTCTCCTCATGGAGTTTGCTTTTGAGTTCCGTCATGGCGGCGGTGGCACGGTGGTGCTCCGCCCGCAGGTCCTGACTTCTCTCTCTCTCCAGACAGCTGACCTGACATGACTTAGACTTAGACTTAGACAAACTTTATTGTCATCTTTTCTGCACATGGTGCATACAAAACGAAATTCCGTTGCATACGTCTTACAACAAAGTAGTGATATTGCAGTTGAATAGAAGTAACATATCCTATGAAAAAATATATATATACATATACTATATATATATATATATATATTAAAAATAAGTATAAAGTGCAGCAGTGATAATTATGCAAGAGTGCAAGTAGGCAAAACAGTATTCAAGAGTGTGCAGAGGAATGCTAAACAATGTATTAAACTTCTATTTAAAGGGTTTATACAAGTTCAGTAAAGTTGGTAGTGCGAGATAGTGCAAGATAGAGGTCCGTAGTGTCATAAAGTACAGTTCTGTGAATGTGTGATGCAGAGTTCAGTTTAGAGCTCAACAGTTCTAGTGTTCAACAGTCTGATGACAGCAGGGAAAAAGCTGTTGCAGAACCTGGTGGACCTGCAGCGGATGCTGCGAAACCTCTTCCCAGAGGGCAGCAGGGAGAACAGTCCATGGTGGGGGTGTGATGGGTCATTGATGATGTTACGGGCACGGGATATGCAGCGCTGAGATGAAATGTCCTGAATGGAGGGAAGAGGAGCCCCTATGATCCTCTCTGCTGTCCTCACCACTCTCCTCACGTTCTTCCAATCGGAGGCGGTGCAGCCTCCACACCACACAGAGAGACAGCTTGTCAGAATGCTCTCTATGGTGCTCCTGTAGAACGTCCTCATGATGGGTGGGGGCAGGTGGGCTTTCCTCATCCTCCGCAGGAAGTACAAGCGCTTCTGTGCCCTCTTGACCAGTGCCGTAGTGTTCATAGTCCAGGTGAGGTCTTCTGTGATGTGGACCCCCAGGAATTTGGTGCTGCTGACCACCTCCACAGCTGAGCTGTTGATGATCAGTGGAGCGTGGTGAGGCTGTTTTTTCCTGAAGTCGACGATGATCTCCTTCATCTTCTCCTCATTCAGGATCAGGCTGTTTTCTCTGCACCAGCCCACCAGCTGCTCCACCTCCTCTCTGTAGTCCAGGTCGTTGTTGTCTCTGATGCGCCCCACCACCGTTGTGTCGTCTGCTGACTTCACGATGTGATTGGTGGTGAACCTGAGGACGCAGTCGTGTGTCATCAGGGTGAACAGCAGGGGGCTCAGGACGCAGCCCTGAGGGGAGCCTGTGCTGAGGGTGATGACATCAGAGGTGTTCTGTCCGACCCGGACTGACTGAGGTCTGTTGGTGAGGAAGTCTAGCAGCCAGTTGCGAAGGGGGGTGTTGAAGCCCAGGTGTTCCAATTTTCCTACCAGATGCTGTGGGATGATGGTGTTAAACGCTGAGCTGAAGTCCAGGAACAGCCTCCGCACATGGGTGTTCTTCTCCTCCAGGTGAGCCAGGCTCAGGTGAAGAACGGAGGAGATGGCGTCCTGAGTGGAGCGGTTTTGCCGGTCGGCAAACTGGAACGGGTCAAATAATAGGGGGAGTCTGGAAACGATGTGACCTTTAAGCAGCCTTTCGAAGCACTTCATCATAACCGGAGTCAGTGCAACAGGCCGGTAATCATTAAATGAGGTGATTTGAGGTTTCTTCGGCACCGGAATGATGGAGGCAGTCTTAAAGCACGCCGGCACTGTGGCTTGGCCCAGCGAGGTGTTAAAAATGTCTGTGATGACCCCAGCCAGATGACTTGCACATTCCCTGAACACACGCCCAGGAATGTTGTCGGGGCCAGGGGCCTTATGGGGGGACTCTCCTCAGGATCTTAGACACATCGGCGGAGTCAATACAAACCTGAAAAAAGGAAACATAAACACAAAATTGAATATAAACTAAAAAATGGTTGGAAGTAAATATTTACATTATCAAAAAACAATACTTACCTGATACAAACCTGAAAAAAGGAAACACAGTTATACTTACCTATGCCGAGATCACATATTCACGCCCAATCGGTGCCTGCAAGAAAAGAAACAGAAATTCACAAGAGCGAAAACAACAAGTTAATAAGCTAAAATAAGTAGATGGGAAATTATCCGGAACGAAACGCAAATTGCTGACATGAAACTATATAAGGACCGCTCAAAGCAGGAAACTCAGTCTCGATGCGGCCATGAAGGAGGAAACAGCTCCACATGCAATGAAACTAAATTTAGCTGCAATTCCCGTGTGCCAGACCTGAGGAAGGCACAAAAGATGCCGAAACGTTGTCGATGGCCACACGGAGGAAATAAAAGGGAGCGCAAACTAGCGCCGATAGGAAAACAATTAGACGCAAAATTATAATTTACCCACGCTCTACCCAGATAGGAGAGCGCATGGATGCCGCACAGAGCAAGATGCTCTCGCTCCACCCAGATAGGGGAGTCGATGAATTAAGTGCGAGGTACGACTAATTTGACCGCAAATGCAGCTGTCAATCTATCATGCCAAGTCGAAACTCATTTATTACATATATAACAAAGGCGACCGGATAGGCAAAGTACAAACACAAAAACAAACAACAACTACAAAGCAAATACATGTTTATTAAGCCCAATTTGGCCTGACCAGCATGGCTGGCGCAGCCACGACGGGCGGTGTGCTCTGGGGCTGGTTGTGGGACGTGGGCGTGGATGGTAGGACCGTGCCTTTGCTCCTCTCCTTCGGGGGAGGAACTCCCTACTTAATCCTAACTCGCCTGTGCCACCTCCACTGCCCCCCCACGTTTCCAGTTTCCATTCAGCTCCTGCTGCGTCTGTGCGCTGTCCCCTGAACCGATCCTACCCTAACCCTAACCCTAACCTAACCCCAAACCCTAACCCTAACCCTAACCCCAACCCTAACCCTAACCCTAACCCTAATCCAAATCCCTCCCTGACTCCCAATATGAAAAAAAATTCAACCTTAAGTCAAAAATTGAAAATAAGAAGTCAAAAATTTGAACAGTAAACACAAAATTGAATATAAACTAAAAAGTGGTTGGAAGTAAATATTTACACTATCAAAAAACAATACTTACCTGATACAAACCTGAAAAAAGGAAACATAAACACAAAATTGAATATAAACTAAAAAATGGTTGGAAGTAAATATTTACATTATCAAAAAACAATACTTACCTGATACAAACCTGAAAAAAGGAAACACAGTTATACTTACCTATGCCGAGATCACATATTCACGCCCAATCGGTGCCTGCAAGAAAAGAAACAGAAATTCACAAGAGCGAAAACAACAAGTTAATAAGCTAAAATAAGTAGATGGGAAATTATCCGGAACGAAACGCAAATTGCTGACATGAAACTATATAAGGACCGCTCAAAGCAGGAAACTCAGTCTCGATGCGGCCATGAAGGAGGAAACAGCTCCACATGCAATGAAACTAAATTTAGCTGCAATTCCCGTGTGCCAGACCTGAGGAAGGCACAAAAGATGCCGAAACGTTGTCGATGGCCACACGGAGGAAATAAAAGGGAGCGCAAACTAGCGCCGATAGGAAAACAATTAGACGCAAAATTATAATTTACCCACGCTCTACCCAGATAGGAGAGCGCATGGATGCCGCACAGAGCAAAATGCTCTCGCTCCACCCAGATAGGGGAGTCGATGAATTAAGTGCGAGGTACGACTAATTTGACCGCAAATGCAGCTGTCAATCTATCATGCCAAGTCGAGACTCATTTATTACATATATAACAAAGGCGACCGGATAGGCAAAGTACAAACACAAAAACAAACAACAACTACAAAGCAAATACATGTTTATTAAGCCCAATTTGGCCTGACCAGCATGGCTGGCGCAGCCACGACGGGCGGTGTGCTCTGGGGCTGGTTGTGGGACGTGGGCGTGGATGGTAGGACCGTGCCTTTGCTCCTCTCCTTCGGGGGAGGAACTCCCTACTTAATCCTGGCGCAGCCACGACGGGCGGTGTGCTCTGGGGCTGGTTGTGGGACGTGGGCGTGGATGGGAGGACCGTGCCTTTGCTCCTCTCCTTCGGGGGAGGAACTCCCTACTTAATCCTATGAGAAACAAAAATATTTCATTCAATACGGGTGTGCCAGACCTGAAGAAGGCTTAGTATAGCCGAAACGTTGTTAAGGCACACTACTATTTACATTCAATTTAATAATTTCCTATTTACAGTCGATTTAATAATTTACTATTGTTGATTTTATTTACAGTTATTTACAAATCATTTATTTCATTGCAATAAATTACGTTGCTAAATTCGGACAATTTGGACACTAAAAATCTTTTTGAAAAATAGACATTTGATAATTTGTTTTAGAATAAAAAGTCTAAAATTCAAGTTTTACCCACTCATTATATCTAAAAATATACATTTAGACATAACAATAAAAATTTGAAGTCCAAAAATTAATATGTCAATTAATTACAACGGGGAATGGACAGTTGTCCGTAGGGGGCGACAGCGCCAGCCTGCAACCCGGGGGCGGGAGCGGGTGGCGAGGTATGGCCACGGATGGATGGACCGTGCGTTGTCCTCTTCTGCTAGGGGGGGACATCAGTTCCCCGTCCCTGGTAGGGGTTGGACTTCACAATCCAATCCTAACCCTAACCCTAACCCTAACCCTTATTTCGGCCATTTGGTGCGTGTGCACGGCCTCCCGCTGGAACCGGGTGGTGTGCGCGAGTGTGCTGGCCGCTGGAAGTGCAATGAGGCTCTGCAGTCTCCTCCGCGGTGCTCATAAACAGCCGATCCGCTAGGCGGGAGCTTATTTCGGCCACTTGGCGCATGTACACGGCCTCCCGGTTGTTCCGGGCGGCGTGCGCGAGTGTGCTTGCCGCTGGAAGTGCAATGAGGCTCCGCGATCTCCTCCGCGGGGCTTATAATTGCCGATCCGCTAGGCAGGAATTTATTTCGGCCACTTGGCGCGTGCGCACGGCCTTCCGGTGGAGTTGGGCGGCGTGTGCGAGTGTGCTTGCCGCTGGAAGTGCAATGAGGCTCCGCGATCTCCTCCGCGGTGCTTATAAACAGCCGCTCCGCTAGGCGGGAGCTTATTTCGGCCACTTGGCGCATGCGCACGTCCTCCCGGTTGTTCCGGGCGGCGTGCGCGAGTGTGCTTGCCGCTGGAAGTGCAATGAGGCTCCGCGATCTCCTCCGCGGTGCTTATAAACAGCCGATCCGCTAGAAGGGAGCTTATTTCGGCCACCTGGCGCGTGCGCACGGCCTCCCGGTGGAACCGGGAAGCGTGCGCGAGTGTGCTGGCCGCTGGAAGTGCAATGAGGCTCCGCAATCTCCTCCGCGGTGCTTGTAAACAGCCGATCCGCTAGGCGGGAGCTTATTTCGGCCACTTGGCTCGTGCGCACGGCCTCAAGGTGGAATCGGGCGGCGTGTGCGAGTGTGCTGGCCGCTGGAAGTGCAATGAGGCTCTGCGGTCTCCTCCGCGGTGCTTATAAACAGCCGGTCCGCTAGGCGGGAGCTTATTTCGGCCACTTGGTGCGTGCGCACGGCCTCCCGGTGGAACCGGGAAGCGTGCACGAGTGTGCTGGCCGCTGGAAGTGCAATGAGGCTCCGCTATCTCCTCCGCGGTGCTTATAAACAGCCGATCCGCTAGGCGGGATCTTATTTCGGCCACTTGGCGCATGCGTACGGCCTCCCGGTTGTTCCGGGCGGCGTGCGCGAGTATGCTTGCCGCTGGAAGTGCAATGAGGCTCTGCGGTCTCCTCCGCGGTGCTTATAAACAGCCGGTCCGCTAGGCGGGAGCTTATTTCGACCACTTGGTGCGTGCGCACGTTCTCCCGGTGGAACCGGGAAGCGTGCGCGAGTGTACTGGCCGCTGGAAGTGCAATGAGGCTCCGCTATCTCCTCCGCGGTGCTTATAAACAGCCGATCCGCTTGGCGGGATCTTATTTCGGCCACTTAGCCTATGCGTACGGCCTCCCGGTTGTTCCAGGCGGCGTGCGCGAGTATGCTTGCCGCTGGAAGTGCAATGAGGCTCTGCGGTCTCCTCCGCGGTGCTTATAAACAGCCGGTCCGCTAGGCGGGAGCTTATTTCGGCCACTTGGCGCGTGCGCACGGCCTCCCGGTGGAACCAGGAAGCGTGCGCGAGTGTGCCTGCCGCTGGAAGTGCAATCAGGCTCCGCGAACTCCTCCGCGGTGCTTATAAACAGCCGCTCCGCTAGGCGGGAGCTTATTTCGGCCACTTGGCGCATGCGCACGTCCTCCCGGTTGTTCCGGGCGGCGTGCGCGAGTGTGCTTGCCGCTGGAAGTGCAATGAGGCTCTGCGATCTCCTCCGCGGTGCTTATAAACAGCCAATCTGCTAGAAGGGAGCTTAATTCGGCCACCTGGCGCGTGCGCACGGCCTCCCGGTGGAACCGGGAAGCGTGCGCGAGTGTGCTGGCCGCTGGAAGTGCAATGAGGCTCTGCGGTCTCCTCCGCGGTGCTTATAAACAGCCGATCCGCTAGGCGGGAGCTTATTTCGGCCACTTGGCTCGTGCGCACGGCCTCAAGGTGGAATCGGGCGGCGTGTGCGAGTGTGCTGGCCGCTGGAAGTGCAATGAGGCTCTGCGGTCTCCTCCGCGGTGCTTATAAACAGCCGGTCCGCTAGGCGGGAGCTTATTTCGGCCACTTGGTGCGTGCGCAAGGCCTCCCGGTGGAACCGGGAAGCGTGCGCGAGTGTGCTGGCCGCTGGAAGTGCAATGAGGCTCTGCTATCTCCTCCGCGGTGCTTATAAACAGCCGATCCGCTAGGCGGGATCTTATTTCGGCCACTTAGCGCATGCACACGGCCTCCCGGTTGTTCCGGGCGGCGTGCGCGAGTATGCTTGCCGTTGGAAGTGCAATGAGGCTCCGCGATCTCCTCCGCGGTGCTTATAAACAGCCGATCCGCTCGGCGGGAGCTTATTTCGGCCACTTGGCGCGTGCGCACGGCCTTCCGGTGGAGTTGGGCGGCGTGTGCGAGTGTGCTTGCCCCTGGAAGTGCAATGAGGCTCCGCGATCTCCTCCGCGGTGCTTATAAACAGCCGCTCCGCTAGGCGGGAGCTTATTTCGGCCACTTGGCGCGTGCGCACGGCCTCCCGGTGGAACCAGGAAGCGTGCGCGAGTGTGCCGGCCGCTGGAAGTGCAATCAGGCTCCGCGAACTCCTCCGCGGTGCTTATAAACAGCCGCTCCGAGAGGCGGGAGCTTATTTCGGCCACTTGGCGCATGCGCACGTCCTCCCGGTTGTTCCGGGCGGCGTGCGCGAGTGTGCTTGCCGCTGGAAGTGCAATGAGGCTCCGCGATCTCCTCCGCGGTGCTTATAAACAGCCGATCCGCTAGGCGGGAGCTTATTTCGGCCACGGCGCGTGCGCACGGCCTCCCGGTGGAGCCGGGCGGTGTGCGTGAGTGTGCTGGCCGCTGGAAGTGCAATGAGGCTCTGCGATCTCCTCCGCGGTGCTTATAAACAGCCAATCCGCTAGAAGGGAGCTTATTTCGGCCACCTGGCGCGTGCGCACGGCCTCCCAGTGGAACCGGGAAGCGTGCCCGAATGTGCTGGCCGCTGGAAGTGCAATGAGGCTCCGCAATCTCCTCCGCGGTGCTTATAAACAGCCGATCCGCTAGGCGGGAGCTTATTTCGGCCACTTGGCTCGTGCGCACGTCCTCAAGGTGGAATCGGGCGGCGTGTGCGAGTGTGCTGGCCGCTGGAAGTGCAATGAGGCTCCGCGATCTCCTCCGCGGTGCTTATAAACAGCCGATCCGCTCGGCGGGAGCTTATTTCGGCCATTTGGCACGTGTGCACGGCCTCCCGGTGGAACCGGGTGGTGTGCTTGAGTGTGCTGGCCGCTGGAAGTGCAATGAGGCTCTGCAGTCTCCTCCGCGGAGCTCATAAACAGCCGATTCGCTAGGCGGGAGCTTATTTCGGCCACTTGGCGCGTGCGCACGGCCTCCCGGTGGAACCGGGTGGCGTGCGCGAGTGTGCTGGCCGCTGGAAGTGCAATGAGGCTGTCAAACGCACCTCTTGTATTAAGGTGCCCCCGGCTTCCCGGTAACGGGTTTGTTTTAGCCGGGTTCGGAGATTCGTCCGTAATCTAACCACCCGAGTTAAATTAACTCCACCGGAATCAATCTAATTTCTGTACGACGCCAATCCCTCTCAAGTCACCCGAAGCTCGAGCCGAGTAACTCAATTCGAGGCAAGACTTCGAAGTGACCGCATCGTATTGATGGCTCCCCGCTAGTGTTTGAAGTTCTTATTTTGTTACGGATATTTTTTAGATGTCTTTGTTAAGACCTCAGGGATTCGTTTGTTTAGCGCACCCAAGCACTAGTTTTTGCCGAAGTAAATGTTGATATGGGTCCGTTCCACTTGGTCGCTCATGCAGCGAGCCGACCAACTTTTTCATTCGAAAAAGAATCGAATTAATAAAAGTGTGACAATAATAGCATTTAAGAAGAAAATTAATGCACTTTATATGATTAATTCTAACTTCCTATACGTAGATCTAGCACTTGACCTTCGGAGTTCTTCACCCCACTTAATTGCTTCAAAAAGAATAGCAACTTTCTTAAACCGAATAAAAATGTCGTGCTCTATTTAGATTTGCCCAATAATTAATTTGGAAGGCAAGTCTACTTTTTGATCGTGTCCCATTTAGCTTTTGACGCGGCCCGACAAAAAGGGGAACTGGGCCGCGCCCGACGGACAGTTGAAATACTTTTATCCTCCGCCAACTTCACTGATTTGTTTCAATCGTCGTCGTTATGTTATTTAGAGGAAGTAATTTCTCAACCGAATTCACTTTTAATGAAATCAACTCTTCCGTTAAATATTTACAAAAGTTTTTTAATTCTCTAACTTGCTCAGAGTTACTTTTTACGCGGCCCGTCAAAAAGGGGAAGCGGGCCTGAGCCTTTCAAATAGTTAAATAACTTTCCATTCTACACAACCCAATAATCTGATTTAACACTTCCTTTAATTTATTCAGACGAAATAACTTTCGAACGGATCGCAATTCACTCGTGGCTCAAATAACTACGGAAGTTATTCAAGTCTCTAATTTGTTCAAAGTTCCTTTTTACGCGGCCCGTCAAAAAAGGGGAAACGGGCCTGAGCCTTCGGTTGCATATTCAGTACAAATCCGCGCACAACGAAGTAAGTAATATACAAAACACATTTATTGGAAAAAAACATGGAATAGAATTACAAATCTCAATTACTCCAGAAACTGAACAATTTCACTCACTGATACCCGTGTTAATAAAATCATTCAATCCCAGAACAATTCGATTGCAAAACACAGTTCATAAAAAAGGGAAGAGGTAAATACCAGCTACGTGCTATTTTTGGTGGAAGCAAAGTCGAGTGATCAGTTCGATCTTGCTTCTAAAATCCGAATTAGGGAAACAGGCTGGCCACGAGGGAACCGGCGGCCCGATGACTATTCCCCCCTCTCGCTTAAATACATAAAATATAAAAATCCCTCTCACCTATCTCCAGTCCAATTTTTGGGAGTAAATCCAAGTTAATTTCAGTCCAGTGATCCTGCGTCTCACACAAAGATCTTCGGGACTTTTGGAAAAAAAATCTTGAAACTCCTCCGGGCCTCTTCACGTATAAGCGCTCTTTTGGGGGAAAGAGCCCTGAGCTGTTTCTGCCGGATCTTTTATAGACCGCTCGGTCCCCCCCCTCCCCTTTCTTTTCTCCTGTACTTTCCCTATAGGGTAAGACTGCCCAGTTTTCCCACGCCTATAGAAGGGACTGGCCAGCTTTCTCACGCCTATAGAGGGACTGGCCAGCTTTCTCACGCCTATAGAGGGAACTGGCCAGTTTCCCCACGCTTGGTTATCTGTGGCCTTCAGCAGCTGTTTCCGCCCTGACCACGCAGTACTTTCCACCAAATGCACAGCTAGTGGCAAAACCTTTCACTTCCCCTTTTCTTCTCTTTCTCCTACATAAAAATAACTTTTTAAAGTTACGCTTCAATTTACTCTAAAATAAAAATCCAAACCCTTGACCTACTTTTCTAAACAATTTATGTCACGCCACTATTCTCATAGTGACGGGTCTCTTAATCGAATTGACAAATAATATTGCTTAAAGCGGTTACAGTATACATTTTTAGCCAAGCAAAAGAATCAAAAATAAAAATCACATTTGTGCTTCTCCAAACAATTTATGTCACGCCACTATTCTCATAGTGACGGGTCTCTTGATCGAATTGACAAATAATATTGCTTAAAGCGGTTACAGAATACATTTTTAGCCAAGCAAAAGAATCAAAAATAAAAATCACATTTGTGCTTCTCCAAACAATTTATGTCACGCCACTATTCTCATAGTGACGGGTCTCTTGATCGAATTGACAAATAATATTGCTTAAAGCGGTTACAGAATACATTTTTAGCCAAGCAAAAGAATCAAAAATAAAAATCACATTTGTGCTTCTATGCGTGACTCACCCTCTGACACCGTGCTACTCTTTTTATTTCTATTTTACCATGTTTAGCTTATTGGCTCCTCTTTTGGTCTCACGTTTTGGTCTGGCGCCATCTTTTGGACAAATTTGGAATTTCAGCTCTGCCAATTTATTCCTGTGAACAATCCATATTCTACCATTTGCACCATCTCTGCCCCCATGTTACATGACATCCTCCCCTTGGATTGAAAACAGGTATAAACTATCCCTGATTCCCAAGAGCTACTCAGCCATGTCGTCGTCGTCTGAGATATTCACAACCTCAGCGGTCGTTGAAGTAGGGCAGGCCGCTGCCATGTCTCCCTGTCGGGCGATCTCTGCGAGGGCGTTGATCAGGCGCGACAACCGACCAGCAGCGTTGTCGTCGTCAGCGTGGTTCTCCTCGGCGAGAGCTCCCAGCTCCGGTGGTGTCGATCCCTCTGTGGCCACACTCTCGACATCTGCCTCTCCATCCTCAGCCTCGCTCCCGCGTCCTCCGTCTCGAGCCTCATCGTCGTCCTCAGACTCAGACGGAGCTGCATCCACATCCAGCGGGCTTATCAGCCGTACGGGGCTGATGGGTGAGTCGAGGGGAGGATTATTATTGTAGCCAGGCCCTCCATACGTACGGCTGCCGTCTGGATCCCGACGCCCCTCGCAACCCTCACATGGCTCTCTGCACCGGACGTAAGACCCATCCTGGGTCCAATGTCCAACACACCGTCCTCCTCCCCGATGCGCAGGCCGGACAAGCCCCACAGGGGCCTCGTTGGGCATCTCCATAGGTCGGTGTAATCCATATCCTGCGTTTGGGTGCGTGTAAAAGTCAGCCGGGAGAAAGCGATGAGGAGCGCTCACTGTCAAACAGCGCCCACATTGCCAATGTGAAGTGACGCATCGGGTGCCGTTCTGTTGACGCCAGGTCATGTGAATCAAAGGCCAGATAGTGCCGTAGGTTCTTCCTGCTCCATGCATGAGAACCGTACGTGCCATCAGGGGCCCTGTGGTTGTCTCGAGCAGAGTCGCGGTGGTCATCAAATCTGCACATCCTTCCCAGCCGAGATGGTCCAAGCTGGACTGCTCTCCCTCTTTTACATACAGACCGTCAGGGACCAGCCAAGCCAAACTAAAGCCGGTCTGATAACAACAGCTTCCCATATAAGATCTCCCGATCACCCAGGCCAATTTCATATTGGTCATTCCGCATAGGATGCATTTAGGTGCATCCGCAATACGGTGTATAGTCTGTAACACATGGAAGCACAAATTTTAACATTTTTAAGGTTACACTTCAAACAATCACCCCTCTGCCAGCCCCTCTTCTATACAATAGAGGGGCTTCTCTGCGGCTGCCCTCCCGCCTCTCGGGGCGGGAGGGGAAAAAAAACAGAGTATGTAAAAAACCAGGTTATCATTGCCAATTGGTCCACCACTTCGGTCCAAAGTAACACAGACAATGACCCCCATACTATGCACCAGAGTACGAGTTTGGCCGTACGCCATCTCCACGCGACAGAGGTGCGGGCATGCTGGTCAAGTCTGGCTACCATCTTTATAACATACATGGCCATTCCTATCACTAATATTGCTTCTAATATGACAACCCCGAAAACAACATAATAAACAAAAATTGACACCACTTCCAAAACACTCCACAAAATAAGCAATACAATTTCAGCAATACCTCTGGGTGTATTAGGGTCAACATACATTCGGCCATGCATGTAGACTACAAAAAGACCCAAACCCATCGTGTGTCTTGTGTATAAAAATCTCAAAATCAAAACCTTAAATATTGATATGACCAAAATCACGGGGCGAGTGAGTTGTTGCAAATCCCAAGACCCAGAACAGCAGTAGGCTGTCCATATACTAAATAAAACCCAATATTGAACTTCGTTACTCACTCTCATCGCTCCTGGCCTCCCTCTTGGATTTAAGAACCCACTTGAGCTGTTTGTTGCCATTATTAGTTCTCCTTTTTGTTTTTCTCTTTTGTCTCTTGAAGTTCCGGTCTCTGAGCTGTCAGGCTCAAATGCCCTACTGCCGCCCGACTTCTCCTTTTAATAAGACGTTCCGACCACCCCTCTTGTGGGCTGTCATTTGCCTAACTAAAGACGCCCCACTCTCGCGGGGGTCGAATAAAATCTTCTTAATACTTCCTTTTATGGCAATGCACAGAGTCGCTGCTATTCCTATCAATGCAAACCCTACTAGCACCCACGCCCAGATTGGCCCCAGTACTACCTCCAAGGCACCGGCGACCACATCACCAAAGGCCTCAACCGCGGCACTTGTTACTGACTGCAGCGCCGCCCCTATTTTCTCATACCAAGTGCAATCATGAATGTTTTCTCCATGGCCACATTTTATCCAATGCTCTGAAGGGGAGAAACATGTTCCGTTATTGAAAATTCTATTGGGGCCAATCCAATCAAAACCCATAAACTGCCGCCCCTCACACAGACTCTTTCGGAACGCACGCCCTTCAGCAATCTGTATCAGCGCAGGCAGCCGATAGGGGATAGACACTGGCTCGCTTAAATTTAGCAACCCTTCATTTTGTACCCAGGTATTACAAGGCGCCCGGTTTCTAGCGGGCTGACGCCTCCACCTGTTTTGTGGCGAGACGTACTCCCACCAAGCTCCTTCTACACTCCTGTATCCTTCATCTTGATATTTATCTAAACAATATTCTTTCCAATTAGGCAGTGTAACACATTGTTCACGAGCTAAGGTAATCAAACATTTTGTTTTCTCAGTGTTACAAGTCATCGCCCAGGGCCGAGGATTCACATAAATATATGGGGAGTACATTCCTGTGGGCTTGATATCAGTCTCTTTTGAATATACCGTTGACATAAATTGGTATTGAACCCAGTAATTTGTTGTTACATTTAAACAGGGTATAACCCATTGCTTCATTTCATACCCATTAAATCCCCACCATGTCTTGGCGGGGTCTCGAACTTTTATTTCAGACCATGCCTGTAAAATTCCTTTCACTGTTTTGTTTGCTAAGAGACTGGCACAGTTGTGAACCCACCTGGTGCCCAAGACGGATCGCTTGATCTCATCCAGGTCACATCTTGGCGACTTCCCAACTGTCCAATCCCTCCCATGCAATCCAGCATAAATTTTCCCCACTACACATTGGTCAATTCTGTCAAATTCTCCCGGAGTTACCGTCAACAAATCGGCAGGAGTGGGTAACCGTTGAACCCATAAGTGCCTTGCTGACGGGTATAACCGGTGTCTGCCCTGGTAACTGCTGGGCACAGCCATCCGTGTTTCTACCTGCCATAACCATGGAAATGAACTATTTAGCCAAAATTCAAAATCTACTGGTTCCTTATTTGGGTTGAACTTCCTCCCTCCCCTTGTTGACACTGCGACAGGGGACTTCATTTTTTGGAATTTAAAGGCCCACATTATCACATGATAATTATTCTCACAAAATTGTCCCACGTTAAAGTAACACGCATTTAACCTACTAAAAACTCTCTGACAGTCCCAAAATACTGACTTCTGGCTGTCGGACAAACTTCTCGGCACCCGGTTAAGGCGACGCTTACTTGAATAATCCTGAGCTTTTTCGCAAACCAAATCTAAACAACTCCAGCACGGCTCCCATCCGGGATAAGTGCCACGGCACGTGGAGTTTTTCATTGGGGCCGGGAATGAAAATTCATCCGGCCTCTTTCCACTCTTTTCCCAATACCCTCCTTTTGATTCGGGCAACGGGACACACGAGGCATTGCTATACCATTCCGCATGCTCTTTGCCCATTTTCAAAATCCAATTTCTTTTAACAATTTTCTCTTCACGTTTGTTCTTGCAAATCAAGCTTATTGTTAGGTTAGCAAAGTTTTCTGGCGCTTTGAAGTACCTCATATCACAAGCACTAATGTTACTTCTTATTTGCCCTGTCCAATTCACGTGACCCAAATGTTCGGGAAAGTGAGTTACTTCACTCACTATTTCCCTTTTTGTCTTAAACCGTCTTTCCTCCTCGTCTCCTGCGCGCGGAATTGCTCCTGGTTCCAGTGGCAAGGCGATCATCTTCTCTCGTCGTCGCAGCACCGATGTCCAATATTGTCTGGTAGCGATGTCTGGTGCTATGGATGTATTCCATTTCACGGTGACGCTTCCAAAGTCCACTGCCCAACAGGTTTGATTGAAGAGCTTCGTTCCATCGTACTCGACATTGATCATCTCCATTGGGTCATAGCGGGCCGCGCTCTTCCAAAATGTGAAGCTGAGTAGGATGCTTGTTAAAATGACTGAAAGTATTATAGCTGTCAGCCAATCCGTCACCAGGGTCTTCTTCCATGATATCGCCGGCTGAGGAAAAATAGATGGTCTCCATCCAATTGTGCTCCAATCCATTGGAGGGTTGTCGGGTAGATTCGGTGGTTCGTCGCAAAAAGGCGAAGCGCTGGGAATCTCATACCCGCTGTCTGCAAATAAAGTTGCTCCTCGACTTCCAAAGTTCGGCTCTGGATTTCTGCTCACGGGAACTGTATTCGCGTAAATTGGCTCCAGAGCAATCCATCCCTGGTTTGCATAAATCTCTTGCTCTTCCTCCACAAAAAACGGATTCCTCCAGTTCCTTCCATCGTTGTCTGTGGAAGCCCCGGTCCCGGGGCTCAGCCCAACCGCTGGTCCCGCTAGGTCGCCACCAGCGGGATCATCCGTGTAGCCTGGGAGGGTCATTGGTGACCCCCCACTCTCCAGGCTCATTGTTCTCCTTCTCTTTGCTCCGCGCGGGAAGTTCATGGTTGGACACTCCTCAGGGCTGAATGAAGATCTGGTTCTTCTCTTCTGGCTTTATAGGAGATCTTCCAGCCCCTCCTCCTTTCCTGACTCCTCCCTTGTGCCAAAGAAACCGTCCTCCTCTTTGGCTGGGCCCTTCTTCCGGCGGTCTCCTGGTTTTCTTTCTGTTAGTAGTTATGTACAGTCCATTAACAATACATTGTTATAGTACTTCTATATACACCTGTATACATACACCGCTATATGCACACTCATTTTTATATACACATATGTACACCTTCTTCTTTTTTTTTTTCAGTCGTTCTCCCCCTTGGAATCTGGCCGGCTCCACAGCCTAGTCAGTTCCTCTACTGCGGCCCGACCCCTTTTTTTCTTTTGGGGTTCTGTTTTAGTGGACCACACTGCATAATAGGAGGCCTTTTGAGCCAACGTTCCCAGCGGCCTATTGGATGCAGACGGTCCTGGTTCCTCGGGCCTGGTGTCTACCGCATCATTCGACATGTTGTTCTCTTGGCTACCGACTTGTTTCCTGGTTTCGGCGGCTTTGCGCTTCATTTCTGCCAGCACTGGACATGTCTTAAGGGTGCGGTGACGCTCCGGACCCCATCTGGTGTTTCCTTTTCCATCACATCCAGGCGTGGGACACACCTCGAGGCTTCCCGCATACACCGGGCAAGATCTAAATGAGCGGTGGTGAGTTGCCCCTGGTCGGGCGCTACCGCTCCCGTCGCAACCAGGAGTAGGGCAATTTGCCGGATACAACTTCGTCCAATCAAAGGGGGTCCAGTCCAGTAGAATCTTCCCGGGTCGGTCACTTACGCCACCGCCCTCTGCCTTTGGACATGCTACTAGGTTTTCCCCCGGGACTTCTGTTTCCGGGGGGACAGAGGTGATTTGACTCTCCACTTGGACTCCTGCTTCTGGCAGGAGTGAAGTGGTTTGACTTTCCACTTGGATTCCCGGTTCTGGCGGGAGAGAAGTTGGTTGAATTTCCACTTGGACTCCCGGTTCTGGCGGGAGAGAAGTTGGTTGAATTTCCACTTGGACTCCCGGTTCTTGCGGGAGAGAAGTGGTTTGACTTTCCACTTCAGTGCTGCCTTTTTCAACGTTATTCTCCTCCCTCAACACTGACCGGAGCATGTTCCCTACAGCTGGACTTTTCTGTGCCAAGCCCTGGCCGGGATCTTCTTCCCATTCTTTTGCTTCTGACCGGTCAAGGTCATCCGTCTGTTTGGCCTTTCCTCGAGGTTCCATCGCTGCTACTGTGTCTGGCTCTTCCCTTGTTTGTATTTGTTCACTAGGAATATCCCGTACTTGGGGCCCGATGTTTCCCATGACTGCAAGCTGGCCAAGCCTTTTGGCCTCCAATTTGATTCCCAGGGAATATATTCCTTCGTAGGGAATGATTGCCATTTTCACTGTAATCCCTACCAGTGCTGCTTCACCCTCATTCACTATAAGGACTGATCCGACTTTATTCCCAGGGGCAAAACAGTACATTCCTTTTTTCGTCACATACTGGAAGTCTTTGTTACTCGTGTCCAAAACACTTCGATAGCAGTACATGTTGCTCACGGTCGGGCTTGTTTCCGCAGGGGCTGCCTCCACTTTGACCAATGGTGCGTCCTTGCACGCCACCACCTGGGCTATAGCCCGAGCCCAAGTCATGGGCCTCCAAGGTCCTTCTAGCAGGTCTCCCAGGGCGGCTTTCCCCCCTGCCGAAAGGACCGACGCACGAGCAAACAAGGCCATTTCGTTGGCCTTTCCTGTACAACTGTTGGGGGCAGGCTGGCCGTCTGGCCCTGGCCACGGCCAACAATGGCCCAAGGCTGCATAAAGGTTCTTCATAGCCTGATTATTATCATACGCCGGCCAAGATGCTCCTCCCAACACTGGATAGAGGGTCGCCAGGGGGGTCATTGCCCTGGTGATTTGCCATCCCTCTGCTTCTCCGACTTTCAATAATTTTCCTCTTGTCATGCGATCTAAACACATGAGGCAATATTTCAGCTCATCGCCGTCCCACACACACGTGCACGAGCTAATTTGTCGAGCCCGTACATCCGTAGTTGGTCCGATCTCCCACTGTGAAAAAAACACCATTCGTGCCAAGATGGTAATTCGACACTGGTGGCATACCATGGCATCTAATACTTTGACTGGAAGCTTGTCCTCATTTCTCTGGGCAAATTCCAGCTCTCCTACTTCGGTGGTCAGTACAGGTGGCATCATGAAGCCTACTCCTGACCACATAGTAGGCAACAAGTTGGGTGTCAAACAAATGACACAAGCTTCGTCGACCCATGTCCAGTGAAAATGTTCTGGTCCACCGGGTGTGCAACCCCGCTTGGCCAATCTCACCAGATTTAGGGCCCTTCCGGTCTGGATCCCATTTGGTGTTCTTCTTACGATGACCGCACCCTTGTGTGCGGCCATGCGCACGAAGGCCGGGATTGTTCTGTAGTCCGTTGCCATATGTTTTCTTTGGATTACTTCTTGGCTTGAATTGGGTCAGCCGATAACGGCTTCAGCTGTTCAACTCCTTGGATACCTTTCTTCCTCAAACGTACTGTGTTTTTATCCAACACTTCACTGACGATGTCCGAGCAGTCGTACTTGGCCTTCACCGCTGTTTTGCTGTTCAGGTCCCTCGACTTGATCCACACCTTCTGTCCAACACTGAACTGGCACTTCTCTTTATTCTGGGACGAGCCGTCTTGGGTTCTGCCCACTTCCTGGGACACAAAGAGTCGTTGATTGAGTTCTTCGGACGGGGAGGGCCGGCTGCTCCTACTCCTCCCGTTCAGGTCTGCAACCAAATCAAGTAGTTTAGTACTCCACTCTTTCCCGTTTGCATTTTTTCCCAACCAGGTTTTGACTAGACCTATACTTCTTTCAGCCACCCCGTTTGCTTGTGGCGTGTAAGGGGGCGAATAGACTCTGACTATTCCCCACCTACGACACCACTCGTCCACCTGGGCGTTTTTGAAATGAGTTCCATTGTCTGTTCTCAACTCTCTTGGGATTCCTAGCCACATGCACCCGTCTTCTAGTGTCTTGATCACACTGTTTGCATTGGCTTTTCTTACTGCTTTCAGCCCGACGTGTCCTGACATCGAGTCAACCAGCACAACAAGGTATTTCTCACCCTTTGCGCCACTTATTCCCATGGGGCCAGCTACGTCCATACAAACCGAGCCCCACGGCACAGTACTCCTGATCGTCAATCCGTCCGTGCGTCGTCCTCTTCGCCCTGCGTTGTATTTGTTGCACGGATTACAATCCCGCAGAACCGCACGAATCATTCGGTCAGGGACCCAGAGTTCCAGCTTCTCTAACTCTTTCCGCGTAGGCAGTGGACCCGCGTGGCCTAGTGCTTCATGCACTGCCGACACGACTTGCCTCACGCTCTTGTCTGGGACCACTTTTCCGCGAGGGGTCTTGTCCCATTTTTCTGCTCCTACAACTATTATTCTTCTTTCCTGGACGTATCGATCAACTTCGTTATTCCCTCTCCAATGAGCTCCTTCTTTTACATGAGATTTCTGGTGAACCACATCCAGACTCAAATTTAGCCGTAACTCGGCTATTTTTTTCCACACTTCATAGTGGGCCACTAGTTTTCCTTTCGCGCCCTCAAAGCCATTCTCTTCCCAAATGGCTAGATCGAATTTGAGAGCTTGCGCGCAATAATGACTGTCAGTTATAAGTCTTACGCGTCCAGCGTGATTTTTTTCCGCTTCTAACAGTCCTTCCAGCACTGCCGTGGCCTCTCCTGCTTGCGCGCTGCCGGGTGTCTTTCCTTTGCGGCGGCAACGCTCCACTCCATTTTGCTTCAGAATAAAACCCCAGTGGGCATTCTGCTCTCCTTCCTTTTTTGACCCATCGGTGTAAAGAGTCCATTCATAGGGCTTCTCTTCATCCATGCTCTTTTTGAGTATCGGCTTCTTTGTGGAGGTTGTAGTTGGTCCAATTTCCAAGTCGGGGTCTAGTAGGATGTCCTCCCATCTGCCCCATCGGATGTTGGTCGCTTTAGTGCTCTCGATTGTAGTCTTTCTTAGAAAACGATGCACGTTACTTCCCGTCTGGACTTTGATACCTTGTCCTTGGGCCAGGTCTTTTAAATTACTCCAGTACCTTGCCAACACTGCAAGTTCTTTCTCCTCCTGGGGGAATTTTTTCTCGACGCTGGACAGGGTGTAGGTCCACAAGGCCACCAAACCGGCACCTTCGTTGCTGACCGACACCATTGCATCATTTTCTTCGCACTGCACCTTTGCGACCAGTCTTACTGTCAAACTTCGTGGCTCCAGCCGCACGGCTTCTCGGACGGCCTGTTTCAAATTATTCAAGTTCTGATTGTCACTGTCTGACCACTGCCACTTTGTTGGTTTTTGGCCCTCCGGAGTTTTCTTCAAGCGGCTGTACAGTGGCCTTGCATGCTTCTGATAGTGAGGAACATGATCCCGCACATAATTGCACAGTCCAAGTATTCGCTGCAACTCTGTTTCTGATCTCGGGGGCGAGATCTGTTCGATTTTCTGTCGAAATCCTTCTGAGATTCCTAGGTTTTCAGTCACTTGAAATCCCAAGTAATCCACTTGGAATCGGGCTAGTTGGCATTTCTTGAGATTCAGCTTGAGGCCGGCAGCGGAGACTCGTTCCACCACTTTCTGCAGCAAGTCCAAATGTTCCTCCTCTTCGTCGTTTGAAACGAACACATCATCGATGTACACCGTAACATCCAAACCACTCAGAACTTGTAAAACCGCTGATTGAAACACATTTGGGGAGTTTTTGTATCCTTGTGGCAATCTTTGCCACACGTATGATTTCCCTTTGTGCGTGAATGCTGTTTTTCCTTGTGATGTTTTGGCCAGTCGTAGTGAAAAGAACCCGTTTGCTAAATCAATGCATGATTTGTATTTCTTCACTCTTAAAGTCTTTAGGGATGCCTGGGGATTTATGAGGCTCGCTCGATTAGCCACCGTCCGGCGGTTAAGAGCTTTAAAGTTTATAACTGGCCTCCATCCTCCCCCTGACGCCTCTGGTTTTTTCACTGCCTGAATTGGGCTGTTGGTCACTGGATTTGATTCTTCCCGAATGATGCCAAGCTGTAGGAGTTCCTTTACGATTGTTTCCATTTCAGCCACTGCTTCGGGATTCAAGGGATATTGTCTCACCGGTGGATGTACTCCTCCTTCAATTGTGTGGATGTATTTTGATCCAAGGTCACCACAGTCGTTCTTGAAATGCGCCACAGCTGCCTTCTCCAATATAGCGGTCAATTTCTGCTTCCCATCTGGAGACAGGTCGCTGTTTTGGACCAATTGGACCCGGACGGAATCCACATCCACAGGTTTGTACCACTCATTCAGTGGCATGGTTTTAGTTGGACCCACTCGGACTGTTTTTGCTTTGATGTTTTCCAACCTTGCTTTTACTGGCTGACGCTGATGTGCTGGTTTTTTCAGATCTTCGGCGTCTCTCAATGTCAGCAAATTGTGGGGCCCTTTCACCCAAACGATTCTTTTCCAGACTCCAATCGGCATGTTGGTCACTGATCCATCTGCCATCATAACAGTTAGGTGTCCTATCACTTTCAAGGCTTTGCGGGTCATCGACACCTCGGCTCCGGTATCTACTAAATATGGAGCTCCATCAATATCAGTGTAGAGATTGTCTCCCTCTCTGTACACGCCTGACAGGGTGACCCGCGCCTCGTTTTCACTTATTTTCTGGGCCCAGCAGGGGCCGCAGCCTTGCGAGCCTCTGCCAGGGCCTTCCTTTCTTCTGGTGACATTTTGTCATACACATCTTTTGCCACATAACCAGTTGAGTTCACTTTACCATAAAGTGGTTTGGGATTATTTTGGGTGTTCTGTCTCTGATTATCATTAAATTTTTGCCCCTTCCCATAAGTTGGCCGTGGTGGTGGTTTCCGACCTGCTTGTGTATCCTCTGTGCGAGTGCGAGTGCTGCCCGATGGATTCGGCTTTTGTCTCTCCATGTAGTGTTTTGTTACTCTGTCCCATTTCTTTATGGATTCTTCAATTCGTGCCAGAGTTGCCTCCGCACCCAGCTTCACAAAAGTGGTGTCCTTGTCCTCGGTTACTGCTCTCAATACTCGCACGTATCTGTTTGGGCTTATCACTTGCTTCAACTTATGCCACACATTCAGCAAGGTGAGACCCTGTTTTAATGCTTCTTTAGCTCTGGTTATATGTGCATCTTCGTCGTCTTCTTCATCATCCACCCACCTCTGGTAGGCTTCCTGGGCTGTCTCATCCCTTCCAATGGGCTCGGCTGTAATATATTGTAGCCACAACTTCTTTGACAACTCTCCGCCCGGACCGTCTTTAATTACTGGCCAGGTTGCCAATAAATATTCTTTGACGCTTTCCTTTTGGTACTTTACGCGCACCATTCCTTTCAGAGTTTTAAAGGCTCGTGTCTCTCTTTCCAGGTCATTTCCAGGCATCCCTGTATTTTCCAAATAAGTCACTCCCAGTTGCGTGGTGCTCGGCTGAGCTTGTTGGGTGAAGTTTCCAATTGTGTTGGTTTGTGTGGACATTGCGGGATTAACAGTGTGTGTGTCCAAATCTTCACACGCTCTCAGTTCTGCTTGAGCGGCATCATACACACCCTGCTTCATCCTCCGCAACAATACGTCATACATTACGGTCACAAAGCCTTCCCTAAAATTTTTTGTCAAATCTGTGTAACTTACTAGAGTGTGGTAGGCTGGTGTGTTTAACACATTCATTGCCTCCCTGTAAGTTAGTTTCACCGGGACGTCTAAATGTCTTTCTATTTTTTCCCACCAGGCCGGCGGGAAAGGGTATTCTTTCTGTTTGACTTCTGGGATGTAGGTTTTCCTTCCATCCTTGGTTTCCACCCATCCTAATTGAACTTCCCTTGCCAGCCTTTCCGAAGCCTGGAAAATGCTTAGCACTGGCTGTTGCTTTTTGGCTCCTTTCCGGGTTGCTCCTAGCACAACTCTCGGTGGGGGGTCATTAGGATCAGGAGGGCCCACTGCCGACATCACCGAAGCCTGATCTTCCTCTTCGGAGACCACGTCATCACTTGAGGTGGCCGCCTCCCTGCCTTCTCCCTCTCCATCATTATCACCCTCTTCCTCGTTGGATGTATGAGCATGTTCAGTGGCCCCAACTTCGGTGTTCCTCGATCCTATTTGTTGACGTGGGCCCTGAACCGTGGAGGGTCTATTTTTGGGAGTAGACGTCAGGCGTGCTCGGTAAGAGGTACCAGCCACTTTTCGGTTTGATTTTAAAACCACTCTCTTCTCTCTGGCCATTCTTCTCCCTCTTTCCTGAGGTGGTTTCTCTGGAGCCGGGACCTCGGTTGGTGCCGGATCCGGCCCCCCTGGTCTAGTTATCTCTGGGTTGATTTTGTTGGCCACGGTCTCGTCCTCATCCCCTGCCGTTGGGGATGGTGTCCTTGACCGTACGGTCCTTACTTGCAATACTGGGGTAAAACTTGAGGCTGCCCCTTTTTCCTCTTCGATTCGAATTACTCTGACCGATGGATGGGGCAGGACTGTCACCTTCTGTTGTGTTTGCTGTTCCATTTTTTGCTCTTTCCGAGCCACCAGTAGAGCTTGGTCATATGTGGCTTCCAGAGCTACTAATTCCCTCTCTCTTCTTTGAGAGGCTGATATTGCCAACACAAACTCCAGCCCTTCCACCGCTGTGATCGGGGTGGCTATCTGCAGCTTATAAGCCCCTGCAATTGCTGTTTCTGCAATTTTCCATGACATCCGTCCAGATCTGACGCCATTCACTTCCGTAACTATTCTTCTGGCTCCCCTCTCGATGGCAGCATCCACCGCTTTCTCCAGAATTTTTGTCATCATCTTCAGGTAGTCCTGCTGGTCCAGGTCTGCACTCCACTTCTGCACGACGGCATGTATTATCATGTGGTATTTTGATCTTCCCCCACTTGTGAAGATGAAGGTAAGATCCTCCGGGTCATGTTCCATTTGTCGTCTTGCATCTTGTAGGTCCTCAATATATTTTTCACCGGCCATCAACCTCAGCCGTGAATCAAAGGTCTGGTTCCAGGCACGGAATTTGTCGTTGGTGAAAACAATGAGGGCGTCTCCTGTCAGTGACCAAATATCTCCGACAAACTGGCACATCAGCACTCCGTTGCCCACAATCACTTTCTTGGTTGATTCTTCCGGCAAGGACGGTAGGGGGTCTTTTCTAATAAGGGGATTGAGCTTCGGTGCAAAGGCGCCTCCGCGCCTGGTGTCCTTGGCCTCCCATACCTCCTCTGTGTCTCTGCTCGTGCCCAGCCCTTCTTCGTTAGGCACTTCCTCTTCTTCTTCACTGGAGAATACCGGTTGATTCGTCTTTTTCTCCAAAATACTTCTCATCCTCGCCAGGTGCTGCATGCACTCGTAATAGCGAGGCACTGCCTGCACTTCTCCAGGTAATGGAGTTGCAAGCTCGCTCTGGATGCCAGATTCGTTGGTCAGCATTTTCACTATTGAGTCCAAATCTGTGCTTGTGCTTATTATTTTTATCATATTACATTCCTCCACCATTTTTGCCCCCCATTCACACCAGTCAGGTGCTTCTCTTCGAGTGTAGCCCCTTTCAGGGTGGGCTGACACTATTATTGAGAGTCCATCTTCTCCTGGCTGCTCGGCAAAAAATCTTCCATCTTTCTCGATGGCTTCTTTCATCCGCGTCGAGAGGCATTCCGCCTCTATTGACGGGTTAGATCCCACTATGTATTCAGTCCATTTCTGAGGCCACTTCTCCAAGCCTCCTCCATACAATATTACACATGCTGGTTCTTCATGTCGTCTCAAAGGGTCCGGATTAGACCCCTCCTTTCTGGTTCCTTCCATAGGATTACCAGGTTCGAGGTCCAGTCCTCTTTCACTGCTAGCCATCTTTTCAATGAATAGCAGTTTTTCCAGTTGTAGGGTCGAGCTGTCTCCTTTCGAAGCCTTTCCGTGCGCACTCGGAACAGGGTCGATTCAGCTCTTAGTTACTCAGCGGCGCCCTTTGCGTCGCCTCTACTCAGAACACCAATATGAGAACTCTTGCCTCACTTATTGATGCTCTCAACGGTGGGATGCACGTTTTTTCCTTTTTCTTTTTTTTCCCACCAGGTTCTTTTACTGACAGGAAATCCTAACAAGGGTATACTCAAAAGCAAATTGTAGTTCAAACGTTATTGTAGCGAACAGGAACTGACGACTAATCATCAGTCCTAAACCATTCAGCCCTACAATTCTTGGGAACCTGTAAGTCACAGAGGGTCGCCAACAGTTAAGAATCATAAACCATACAAGCCTTAGAAGAATCGTCTTGGCCGTTTACTATCCCTGGTGAGCTTCAATTGTAGTCTTCAACAAGCGGAAAAAGGGAAAGGGCGGAAAGAGGGAAAATCCATCTGTGAGTTCAGCGGGCAGAAGTCCGTAATCCTTTGATGCGTCCGGGAACAAAAAAAAATTTTTGTAATCCACAATGTGTCTCGGAACAAAAAATTTGTAATCCACAAAAGGAATTCAGCAACAAAAATCTTGTAATCCACAGTGTGTCCAGGAACAACAAAAAAAAAATTTTGTAATCCACAAAAGGAGTTCAGCAACAAAAATCTTGTAATCCACAGTGTGTCCAGGAAAAAAAAAAAAATTTTGTAATCCACAAAAGGAGTTCAGCAACAAAAATCTTGTAATCCACAGTGTGTCCAGGAACAAAAAAAAAATTTTGTAATCCACAATGTGTCTTGGAACAAAAACTTTGTAATCCACAAAAGGAATTCAGCAACAAAAATCTTGTAAGGGGGAAATTAGTATATATTATACAATGAAATTAAGAAGGGAAAAGGGAAAGAGAAGAGGGGAGAAAAGCCTTCTTTTCTTTTCTTTTTTATCTTTCGAAATAAAAAGCCCTCTCTTCTGTCGGTCTCCTAATTGTCTGACTCCTCCTCGGCTTTGGTTTTGGCATGAAATCTAAAACATTCGCAGGCTCCTCGTCAACTGGCTCATCTTCTGTATTTATACCCAATATCCGTGCCCATGTACCGGCCCCTCTTTCTTTTGCAAGTTCTGCCGCATACTCTGCGTATACTACAAACATTACTTTCAGCACCCCATACAAGTACAAGCTGTGGAGGAACTCCTCCTTACTCATGCCTAAAGTAATGTGCTGAGGGGCTACGGTCACCGTTTACTATGACACAATACAGTTCTAATCCTCCCGTGCTATCAAGGTTCTTTTCTAGGAAACTCTATTCCTTAAAGAGACTGTACTTATGTCACTCAAGGCCGTTCTGACATTTATTTGTATCAGTGAGTGGAATTAAAACAGCTTCTGGGAAGAAAAAACTGGAAAACTCCACACAGGTTCGTTTTGGAGCTGTGAGCAAAACAAAAAAAAAATGTTCTTCTATTTTCTTATTTTTATTTTTTCTAAACTTTTAATCACAACCCCCCTCCTACTCGTTGGGCGCCAAAATGTCAAACGCACCTCTTGTATTAAGGTGCCCCCGGCTTCCCGGTAACGGGTTTGTTTTAGCCGGGTTCGGAGATTCGTCCGTAATCTAACCACCCGAGTTAAATTAACTCCACCGGAATCAATCTAATTTCTGTACGACGCCAATCCCTCTCAAGTCACCCGAAGCTCGAGCCGAGTAACTCAATTCGAGGCAAGACTTCGAAGTGACCGCATCGTATTGATGGCTCCCCGCTAGTGTTTGAAGTTCTTATTTTGTTACGGATATTTTTTAGATGTCTTTGTTAAGACCTCAGGGATTCGTTTGTTTAGCGCACCCAAGCACTAGTTTTTGCCGAAGTAAATGTTGATATGGGTCCGTTCCACTTGGTCGCTCATGCAGCGAGCCGACCAACTTTTTCATTCGAAAAAGAATCGAATTAATAAAAGTGTGACAATAATAGCATTTAAGAAGAAAATTAATGCACTTTATATGATTAATTCTAACTTCCTATACGTAGATCTAGCACTTGACCTTCGGAGTTCTTCACCCCACTTAATTGCTTCAAAAAGAATAGCAACTTTCTTAAACCGAATAAAAATGTCGTGCTCTATTTAGATTTGCCCAATAATTAATTTGGAAGGCAAGTCTACTTTTTGATCGTGTCCCATTTAGCTTTTGACGCGGCCCGACAAAAAGGGGAACTGGGCCGCGCCCGACGGACAGTTGAAATACTTTTATCCTCCGCCAACTTCACTGATTTGTTTCAATCGTCGTCGTT
Source organism: Syngnathus floridae (assembly GCF_059516105.1). Lineage (NCBI taxonomy): Eukaryota > Metazoa > Chordata > Actinopteri > Syngnathiformes > Syngnathidae > Syngnathus > Syngnathus floridae. Next base: position 408,535 of record NW_028284066.1, read on the forward strand.
ATGTTATTTAGAGGAAGTAATTTCTCAACCGAATTCACTTTTAATGAAATCAACTCTTCCGTTAAATATTTACAAAAGTTTTTTAATTCTCTAACTTGCTCAGAGTTACTTTTTACGCGGCCCGTCAAAAAGGGGAAGCGGGCCTGAGCCTTTCAAATAGTTAAATAACTTTCCATTCTACACAACCCAATAATCTGATTTAACACTTCCTTTAATTTATTCAGACGAAATAACTTTCGAACGGATCGCAATTCACTCGTGGCTCAAATAACTACGGAAGTTATTCAAGTCTCTAATTTGTTCAAAGTTCCTTTTTACGCGGCCCGTCAAAAAAGGGGAAACGGGCCTGAGCCTTCGGTTGCATATTCAGTACAAATCCGCGCACAACGAAGTAAGTAATATACAAAACACATTTATTGGAAAAAAACATGGAATAGAATTACAAATCTCAATTACTCCAGAAACTGAACAATTTCACTCACTGATACCCGTGTTAATAAAATCATTCAATCCCAGAACAATTCGATTGCAAAACACAGTTCATAAAAAAGGGAAGAGGTAAATACCAGCTACGTGCTATTTTTGGTGGAAGCAAAGTCGAGTGATCAGTTCGATCTTGCTTCTAAAATCCGAATTAGGGAAACAGGCTGGCCACGAGGGAACCGGCGGCCCGATGACTATTCCCCCCTCTCGCTTAAATACATAAAATATAAAAATCCCTCTCACCTATCTCCAGTCCAATTTTTGGGAGTAAATCCAAGTTAATTTCAGTCCAGTGATCCTGCGTCTCACACAAAGATCTTCGGGACTTTTGGAAAAAAAATCTTGAAACTCCTCCGGGCCTCTTCACGTATAAGCGCTCTTTTGGGGGAAAGAGCCCTGAGCTGTTTCTGCCGGATCTTTTATAGACCGCTCGGTCCCCCCCCTCCCCTTTCTTTTCTCCTGTACTTTCCCTATAGGGTAAGACTGCCCAGTTTTCCCACGCCTATAGAAGGGACTGGCCAGCTTTCTCACGCCTATAGAGGGACTGGCCAGCTTTCTCACGCCTATAGAGGGAACTGGCCAGTTTCCCCACGCTTGGTTATCTGTGGCCTTCAGCAGCTGTTTCCGCCCTGACCACGCAGTACTTTCCACCAAATGCACAGCTAGTGGCAAAACCTTTCACTTCCCCTTTTCTTCTCTTTCTCCTACATAAAAATAACTTTTTAAAGTTACGCTTCAATTTACTCTAAAATAAAAATCCAAACCCTTGACCTACTTTTCTAAACAATTTATGTCACGCCACTATTCTCATAGTGACGGGTCTCTTAATCGAATTGACAAATAATATTGCTTAAAGCGGTTACAGTATACATTTTTAGCCAAGCAAAAGAATCAAAAATAAAAATCACATTTGTGCTTCTCCAAACAATTTATGTCACGCCACTATTCTCATAGTGACGGGTCTCTTGATCGAATTGACAAATAATATTGCTTAAAGCGGTTACAGAATACATTTTTAGCCAAGCAAAAGAATCAAAAATAAAAATCACATTTGTGCTTCTCCAAACAATTTATGTCACGCCACTATTCTCATAGTGACGGGTCTCTTGATCGAATTGACAAATAATATTGCTTAAAGCGGTTACAGAATACATTTTTAGCCAAGCAAAAGAATCAAAAATAAAAATCACATTTGTGCTTCTATGCGTGACTCACCCTCTGACACCGTGCTACTCTTTTTATTTCTATTTTACCATGTTTAGCTTATTGGCTCCTCTTTTGGTCTCACGTTTTGGTCTGGCGCCATCTTTTGGACAAATTTGGAATTTCAGCTCTGCCAATTTATTCCTGTGAACAATCCATATTCTACCATTTGCACCATCTCTGCCCCCATGTTACATGACAGGCTCCGAGATCTCCTCCGCAGTACTTATAAACACCCGATCCGCTAGGCGGGAGCTTATTTCGGCCACTTTGCGCGTGCGCACCGCCTCCCGGTTGTTCCGGGCGGCGTGCGCGAGTGTGCTGGCCGCTGGAAGTGAAATAAGGCTCCGCGATCTCCTCCGCGGTGCTTATAAACAGCCAATCCGCTAGGCGGGAGCTTATTTCGGCCACTAGGCGCATGCGCACGACCTCCCGGTTGTTCCGGGCGGCGTGCGCGAGTGTGCTGGCCGCTGGAAGTGCAATGAAGCTCTGCGATCTCCTCCGCGGTGCTTATAAACAGCCGCTCCGAGAGGCGGGAGCTTATTTCGGCCACTTGGCGCATGCGCACGTCCTCCCGGTTGTTCCGGGCGGCGTGTGCGAGTGTGTTTGCCGCTGGAAGTGAAATAAGGCTCCGCGATCTCCTCCGCGGTGCTTATAAACAGCCAATCCGCTAGATGGGAGCTTATTTCGGCCACTTGGCTCGTGCGCACGGCCTCAAGGTGGAATCGGGCGGCGTGTGCGAGTGTGCTGGCCGCTGGAAGTGCAATGAGGCTCTGCGGTCTCCTCCGCGGTGCTTATAAACAGCCAATCCGCTAGAAGGGAGCTTATTTCGGCCACCTGGCGCGTGCGCACGGCCTCCCGGTGGAACCGGGAAGCGTGCGCGAGTGTGCTGGCCGCTGGAAGTGCAATGAGGCTCCGCAATCTCCTCCGCGGTGCTTGTAAACAGCCGATCCGCTAGGCGGGAGCTTATTTCGGCCACTTGGCTCGTGCGCACGGCCTCAAGGTGGAATCGGGCGGCGTGTGCGAGTGTGCTGGCCGCTGGAAGTGCAATGAGGCTCTGCGGTCTCCTCCGCGGTGCTTATAAACAGCCGGTCCGCTAGGCGGGAGCTTATTTCGGCCACTTGGTGCGTGCGCACGGCCTCCCGGTGGAACCGGGAAGCGTGCACGAGTGTGCTGGCCGCTGGAAGTGCAATGAGGCTCCGCTATCTCCTCCGCAGTGCTTATAAACAGTCGATCCGCTAGGCGGGATCTTATTTCGGCCACTTAGCGCATGCGCACGGCCTCCCGGTTGTTCCGGGCGGCGTGCGCGAGTATGCTTGCCGCTGGAAGTGCAATGAGGCTCCGCGATCTCCTCTGCGGTGCTTATAAACAGCCGATCTGCTCGGCGGGAGCTTATTTCGGCCACTTGGCGCGTGCGCACGGCCTCCTGGTGGAACCGGGTGGTGTGCGCGAGTGTGCTGGCCGCTGGAAGTGCAATGAGGCTCTGCAGTCTCCTCCGCAGTACTTATAAACAGCCGATCCGCTAGGCGGGAGCTTATTTCGGCCACTTTGCGTGTGCACACCGCCTCCCGGTTGTTCCGGGCGGCGTGCGCGAGTGTGCTGGCCGCTGGAAGTGCAATGAGGCTCTGCAGTCTCCTCCGCAGTACTTATGAACACCCGATCCGCTAGGCGGGAGCTTATTTCGGCCACTTTGCGCGTGCACACCGCCTCCCGGTTGTTCCGGGCGGCGTGCGCGAGTGTGCTGGCCGCTGGAAGTGCAATGAGGCTCCGCGATCTCCTCCGCGGTGCTTATAAACAGCCGATCCGCTAGGCGGGAGCTTATTTCGGCCACGGCGCGTGCGCACGGCCTCCCGGTGGAGCCGGGCGGTGTGCGTGAGTGTGCTGGCCGCTGGAAGTGCAATGAGGCTCTGCGATCTCCTCCGCGGTGCTTATAAACAGCCAATCCGCTAGAAGGGTTCTTATTTCGGCCACTTAGCGCATGCGCACGGCCTCCCGGTTGTTCCGGGCGGCGTGCGCGAGTATGCTTGCCGCTGGAAGTGCAATGAGGCTCTGCGGTCTCCTCCGCGGTGCTTATAAACAGCCGATCCGCTAGGCGGGAGCTTATTTCGGCCACTTGGCTCGTGCGCACGGCCTCAAGGTGGAATCGGGCGGCGTGTGCGAGTGTGCTGGCCGCTGGAAGTGCAATGAGGCTCTGCGGTCTCCTCCGCGGTGCTTATAAACAGCCGGTCCGCTAGGCGGGAGCTTATTTCGGCATCTTGGTGCGTGCGCACGGCCTCCCGGTGGAACCGGGAAGCGTGCGCGAGTGTGCTGGCCGCTGGAAGTGCAATGAGGCTCTGCTATCTCCTCCGCGGTGCTTATAAACAGCCGATCCGCTAGGCGGGATCTTATTTCGGCCACTTAGCGCATGCACACGGCCTCCCGGTTGTTCCGGGCGGCGTGCGCGAGTATGCTTGCCGCTGGAAGTGCAATGAGGCTCCGCGATCTCCTCCGCGGTGCTTATAAACAGCCGATCCGCTCGGCGGGAGCTTATTTCGGCCACTTGGCGCGTGTGCACGGCCTCCCGTTGGAACCGGGTGGTGTGCGCGAGTGTGCTGGCCGCTGGAATTGCAATGAGGCTCCGCGATCTCCTCCGTGGTGCTTATAATTGCCGATCCGCTAGGCAGGAATTTATTTCGGCCACTTGGCGCGTGCGCACGGCCTTCCGGTGGAGTTGGGCGGCGTGTGCGAGTGTGCTTGCCGCTGGAAGTGCAATGAGGCTCCGCGATCTCCTCCGCGGTGCTTATAAACAGCGCCTCCGCTAGGCGGGAGCTTATTTCGGCCACCTGGCGCGTGCGCACGGCCTCCCGGTGGAGCCGGGCGGTGTGCGCGAGTGTGCTGGCCGCTGGAAGTGCAATGAGGCTCTGCGATCTCCTCCGCGGTGCTTATAAACAGCCAATCCGCTAGGCGGGATCTTATTTCGGCCACCTGGCGCATGCGCACGGCCTCCCGGTGGAACCGGGAAGCGTGCGCGAGTGTGCTGGCCGCTGGAAGTGCAATGAGGCTCCGCGATCTCCTCCGCGGTGCTTATAAACAGCCGATCCGCTCGGCGGGAGCTTATTTCGGCCACTTGGCGCGTGTGCACGGCCTCCCGGTGGAACCGGGTGGTGTGCGCGAGTGTGCTGGCCGCTGGAAGTGCAATGAGGCTCTGCAGTCTCCTCCGCGGAGCTCATAAACAGCCCATCCGCTAGGCGGGAGCTTATTTCGGCCACTTGGCGCGTGCGCACGGCCTCCCGGTGGAACCGGGAAGCGTGCGCGAGTGTGCTGGCCGCTGGAAGTGCAATGAGGCTCCGCAATCTCCTCCGCGGTGCTTATAAACAGCCGATCCGCTAGGCGGGAGCTTATTTCGGCCACTTGGCTCGTGCGCACGGCCTCAAGGTGGAATCGGGCGGCGTGTGCGAGTGTGCTGGCCGCTGGAAGTGCAATGAGGCTCCGCGATCTCCTCCGCGGTGCTTATAAACAGCCGATCCGCTCGGCGGGAGCTTATTTCGGCCATTTGGCGCGTGTGCACGGCCTCCCGGTGGAACCGGGTGGTGTGCTTGAGTGTTCTGGCCGCTGGAAGTGCAATGAGGCTTTGCAGTCTCCTCCGCGGAGCTCATAAACAGCCGATTCGCTAGGCGGGAGCTTATTTCGGCCACTTGGCGCGTGCGCACGGCCTCCCGGTGGAACCGGGTGGCGTGCGCGAGTGTGCTGGCCGCTGGAAGTGCAATGAGGCTCCGAGATCTCCTCCGCAGTACTTATAAACAGCCGATCCGCTAGGCGGGAGCTTATTTCGGCCACTTTGCGCGTGCGCACCGCCTCCCGGTTGTTCCGGGCGGCGTGCGCGAGTGTGCTGGCCGCTGGAAGTGAAATAAGGCTCCGCGATCTCCTCCGCGGTGCTTATAAACAGCCAATCCGCTAGGCGGGAGCTTATTTCGGCCACTAGGCGCATGCGCACGACCTCCCGGTTGTTCCGGGCGGCGTGCTTGAGTGTGCTGGCCGCTGGAAGTGCAATGAAGCTCTGCGATCTCCTCCGCGGTGCTTATAAACAGCCGCTCCGAGAGGCGGGAGCTTATTTCGGCCACTTGGCGCATGCGCACGTCCTCCCGGTTGTTCCGGGCGGCGTGTGCGAGTGTGTTTGCCGCTGGAAGTGAAATAAGGCTCCGCGATCTCCTCCGCGGTGCTTATAAACAGCCAATCCGCTAGATGGGAGCTTATTTCGGCCACTTGGCTCGTGCGCACGGCCTCAAGGTGGAATCGGGCGGCGTATGCGAGTGTGCTGGCCGCTGGAAGTGCAATGAGGCTCCGCTATCTCCTCCGCGGTGCTTATAAACAGCCGATCCGCTAGGCGGGATCTTATTTCGGCCACTTAGCGCATGCGTACGGCCTCCCGGTTGTTCCGGGCGGCGTGCGCGAGTATGCTTGCCGCTGGAAGTGCAATGAGGCTCTGCGGTCTCCTCCGCGGTGCTTATAAACAGCCGGTCCGCTAGGCGGGAGCTTATTTCGGCCACTTGGCGCGTGCGCACGGCCTCCCGGTGGAACCAGGAAGCGTGCGCGAGTGTGCCTGCCGCTGGAAGTGCAATCAGGCTCCGCGAACTCCTCCGCGGTGCTTATAAACAGCCGCTCCGAGAGGCGGGAGCTTATTTCGGCCACTTGGCGCATGCGCACGTCCTCCCGGTTGTTCCGGGCGGCGTGCGCGAGTGTGCTTGCCGCTGGAAGTGCAATGAGGCTCCGCGATCTCCTCCGCGGTGCTTATAAACAGCCGATCCGCTAGGCGGGAGCTTATTTCGGCCACGGCGCGTGTGCACGGTCTCCCGGTGGAGCCGGGCGGTGTGCGCGAGTGTGCTGGCCGCTGGAAGTGCAATGAGGCTCCGCAATCTCCTCCGCGGTGCTTGTAAACAGCCGATCCGCTAGGCGGGAGCTTATTTCGGCCACTTGGCTCGTGCGCACGGCCTCAAGGTGGAATCGGGCGGCGTGTGCGAGTGTGCTGGCCGCTGGAAGTGCAATGAGGCTCTGCGGTCTCCTCCGCGGTGCTTATAAACAGCCGGTCCGCTAGGCGGGAGCTTATTTCGGCCACTTGGTGCGTGCGCACGGCCTCCCGGTGGAACCGGGAAGCGTGCACGAGTGTGCTGGCCGCTGGAAGTGCAATGAGGCTCCGCTATCTCCTCCGCGGTGCTTATAAACAGCCGATCCGCTAGGCGGGATCTTATTTCGGCCACCTAGCGCATGCGTACGGCCTCCCGGTTGTTCCGGGCGGCGTGCGCGAGTATGCTTGCCGCTGGAAGTGCAATGAGGCTCTGCGGTCTCCTCCGCGGTGCTTATAAACAGCCGGTCCGCTAGGCGGGAGCTTATTTCGGCCACTTGGCGCGTGCGCACGGCCTCCCGGTGGAACCAGGAAGCGTGCGCGAGTGTGCCTGCCGCTGGAAGTGCAATCAGGCTCCGCGAACTCCTCCGCGGTGCTTATAAACAGCCGCTCCGAGAGGCGGGAGCTTATTTCGGCCACTTGGCGCATGCGCACGTCCTCCCGGTTGTTCCGGGTGGCGTGCGCGAGTGTGCTTGCCGCTGGAAGTGCAATGAGGCTCCGCGATCTCCTCCGCGGTGCTTATAAACAGCCGATCCGCTAGGCGGGAGCTTATTTCGGCCACGGCGCGTGTGCACGGTCTCCCGGTGGAGCCGGGCGGTGTGCGCGAGTGTGCTGGCCGCTGGAAGTGCAATGAGGCTCTGCGATCTCCTCCGCGGTGCTTATAAACAGCCAATCCGCTAGATGGGAGCTTATTTCGGCCACTTGGCTCGTGCGCACGGCCTCAAGGTGGAATCGGGCGGCGTGTGCGAGTGTGCTGGCCGCTGGAAGTGCAATGAGGCTCTGCGGTCTCCTCCGCGGTGCTTATAAACAGCCAATCCGCTAGAAGGGAGCTTATTTCGGCCACCTGGCGCGTGCGCACGGCCTCCCGGTGGAACCGGGAAGCGTGCGCGAGTGTGCTGGCTGCTGGAAGTGCAATGAGGCTCCGCAATCTCCTCCGCGGTGCTTGTAAACAGCCGATCCGCTAGGCGGGAGCTTATTTCGGCCACTTGGCTCGTGCGCACGGCCTCAAGGTGGAATCGGGCGGCGTGTGCGAGTGTGCTGGCCGCTGGAAGTGCAATGAGGCTCTGCGGTCTCCTCCGCGGTGCTTATAAACAGCCGGTCCGCTAGGCGGGAGCTTATTTCGGCCACTTGGTGCGTGCGCACGGCCTCCCGGTGGAACCGGGAAGCGTGCACGAGTGTGCTGGCCGCTGGAAGTGCAATGAGGCTCCGCTATCTCCTCCGCGGTGCTTATAAACAGCCGATCCGCTAGGCGGGATCTTATTTCGGCCACTTAGCGCATGCGTACGGCCTCCCGGTTGTTCCGGGCGACGTGCGCGAGTATGCTTGCCGCTGGAAGTGCAATGAGGCTCTGCGGTCTCCTCCGCGGTGCTTATAAACAGCCGGTCCGCTAGGCGGGAGCTTATTTCGGCCACTTGGTGCGTGCGCACGTTCTCCCGGTGGAACCGGGAAGCGTGCGCGAGTGTACTGGCCGCTGGAAGTGCAATGAGGCTCCGCTATCTCCTCCGCGGTGCTTATAAACAGCCGATCCGCTAGGCGGGATCTTATTTCGGCCACTTAGCGCATGCGTACGGCCTCCCGGTTGTTCCGGGCGGCGTGCGCGAGTATGCTTGCCGCTGGAAGTGCAATGAGGCTCTGCGGTCTCCTCCGCGGTGCTTATAAACAGCCGGTCCGCTAGGCGGGAGCTTATTTCGGCCACTTGGCACGTGCGCACGGCCTCCCGGTGGAACCAGGAAGCGTGCGCGAGTGTGCCTTCCGCTGGAAGTGCAATCAGGCTCCGCGAACTCCTCCGCGGTGCTTATAAACAGCCGCTCCGAGAGGCGGGAGCTTATTTCGGCCACTTGGCGCATGCGCACGTCCTCCCGGTTGTTCCGGGCGGCGTGCGCGAGTGTGCTTGCCGCTGGAAGTGCAATGAGGCTCCGCGATCTCCTCCGCGGTGCTTATAAACAGCCGATCCGCTAGGCGGGAGCTTATTTCGGCCACGGCGCGTGCGCACGGTCTCCCGGTGGAGCCGGGCGGTGTGCGCGAGTGTGCTGGCCGCTGGAAGTGCAATGAGGCTCTGGGATCTCCTCCGCGGTGCTTATAAACAGCCAATCCGCTAGATGGGAGCTTATTTCGGCCACTTGGCTCGTGCGCACGGCCTCAAGGTGGAATCGGGCGGCGTGTGCGAGTGTGCTGGCCGCTGGAAGTGCAATGAGGCTCTGCGGTCTCCTCCGCGGTGCTTATAAACAGCCAATCCGCTAGAAGGGAGCTTATTTCGGCCACCTGGCGCGTGCGCACGGCCTCCCGGTGGAACCGGGAAGCGTGCGCGAGTGTGCTGGCCGCTGGAAGTGCAATGAGGCTCCGCAATCTCCTCCGCGGTGCTTGTAAACAGCCGATCCGCTAGGCGGGAGCTTATTTCGGCCACTTGGCTCGTGCGCACGGCCTCAAGGTGGAATCGGGCGGCGTATGCGAGTGTGCTGGCCGCTGGAAGTGCAATGAGGCTCTGCGGTCTCCTCCGCGGTGCTTATAAACAGCCGGTCCGCTAGGCGGGAGCTTATTTCGGCCACTTGGTGCGTGCGCACGGCCTCCCGGTGGAACCGTGAAGCGTGCACGAGTGTGCTGGCCGCTGGAAGTGCAATGAGGCTCCGCTATCTCCTCCGCGGTGCTTATAAACAGCCGATCCGCTAGGCGGGATCTTATTTCGGCCACTTAGCGCATGCGTACGGCCTCCCGGTTGTTCCGGGCGGCGTGCGCGAGTATGCTTGCCGCTGGAAGTGCAATGAGGCTCTGCGGTCTCCTCCGCGGTGCTTATAAACAGCCGGTCCGCTAGGCGGGAGCTTATTTCGGCCACTTGGCGCGTGCGCACGGCCTCCCGGTGGAACCAGGAAGCGTGCGCGAGTGTGCCTGCCGCTGGAAGTGCAATCAGGCTCCGCGAACTCCTCCGCGGTGCTTATAAACAGCCGCTCCGAGAGGCGGGAGCTTATTTCGGCCACTTGGCGCATGCGCACGTCCTCCCGGTTGTTCCGGGCGGCGTGCGCGAGTGTGCTTGCCGCTGGAAGTGCAATGAGGCTCCGCGATCTCCTCCGCGGTGCTTATAAACAGCCGATCCGCTAGGCGGGAGCTTATTTCGGCCACGGCGCGTGCGCACGGCCTCCTGGTGGAACCGGGTGGTGTGCGCGAGTGTGCTGGCCGCTGGAAGTGCAATGAGGCTCTGCAGTCTCCTCCGCAGTACTTATAAACAGCCGATCCGCTAGGCGGGAGCTTATTTCGGCCACTTTGCGCGTGCACACCGCCTCCCGGTTGTTCCGGGCGGCGTGCGCGAGTGTGCTGGCCGCTGGAAGTGCAATGAGGCTCTGCAGTCTCCTCCGCAGTACTTATGAACACCCGATCCGCTAGGCGGGAGCTTATTTCGGCCACTTTGCGCGTGCACACCGCCTCCCGGTTGTTCCGGGCGGCGTGCGCGAGTGTGCTGGCCGCTGGAAGTGCAATGAGGCTCCGCGATCTCCTCCGCGGTGCTTATAAACAGCCGATCCGCTAGGCGGGAGCTTATTTCGGCCACGGCGCGTGCGCACGGCCTCCCGGTGGAGCCGGGCGGTGTGCGTGAGTGTGCTGGCCGCTGGAAGTGCAATGAGGCTCTGCGATCTCCTCCGCGGTGCTTATAAACAGCCAATCCGCTAGAAGGGTTCTTATTTCGGCCACTTAGCGCATGCGCACGGCCTCCCGGTTGTTCCGGGCGGCGTGCGCGAGTATGCTTGCCGCTGGAAGTGCAATGAGGCTCCGCGATCTCCTCCGCGGTGCTTATAAACAGCCGCTCCGAGAGGCGGGAGCTTATTTCGGCCACTTGGCGCATGCGCACGTCCTCCCGGTTGTTCCGGGCGGCGTGTGCGAGTGTGTTTGCCGCTGGAAGTGAAATAAGGCTCCGCGATCTCCTCCGCGGTGCTTATAAACAGCCAATCCGCTAGATGGGAGCTTATTTCGGCCACTTGGCTCGTGCGCACGGCCTCAAGGTGGAATCGGGCGGCGTGTGCGAGTGTGCTGGCCGCTGGAAGTGCAATGAGGCTCTGCGGTCTCCTCCGCGGTGCTTATAAACAGCCAATCCGCTAGAAGGGAGCTTATTTCGGCCACCTGGCGCGTGCGCACGGCCTCCCGGTGGAACCGGGAAGCGTGCGCGAGTGTGCTGGCCGCTGGAAGTGCAATGAGGCTCCGCAATCTCCTCCGCGGTGCTTGTAAACAGCCGATCCGCTAGGCGGGAGCTTATTTCGGCCACTTGGCTCGTGCGCACGGCCTCAAGGTGGAATCGGGCGGCGTGTGCGAGTGTGCTGGCCGCTGGAAGTGCAATGAGGCTCTGCGGTCTCCTCCGCGGTGCTTATAAACAGCCGGTCCGCTAGGCGGGAGCTTATTTCGGCCACTTGGTGCGTGCGCACGGCCTCCCGGTGGAACCGGGAAGCGTGCACGAGTGTGCTGGCCGCTGGAAGTGCAATGAGGCTCCGCTATCTCCTCCGCGGTGCTTATAAACAGCCGATCCGCTAGGCGGGATCTTATTTCGGCCACTTAGCGCATGCGTACGGCCTCCCGGTTGTTCCGGGCGGCGTGCGCGAGTATGCTTGCCGCTGGAAGTGCAATGAGGCTCTGCGGTCTCCTCCGCGGTGCTTATAAACAGCCGGTCCGCTAGGCGGGAGCTTATTTCGGCCACTTGGCGCGTGCGCACGGCCTCCCGGTGGAACCAGGAAGCGTGTGCGAGTGTGCCTGCCGCTGGAAGTGCAATCAGGCTCCGCGAACTCCTCCGCGGTGCTTATAAACAGCCGCTCCGAGAGGCGGGAGCTTATTTCGGCCACTTGGCGCATGCGCACGTCCTCCCGGTTGTTCCGGGCGGCGTGCGCGAGTGTGCTTGCCGCTGGAAGTGCAATGAGGCTCCGCGATCTCCTCCGCGGTGCTTATAAACAGCCGATCCGCTAGGCGGGAGTTTATTTCGGCCACGGCGCGTGCGCACGGTCTCCCGGTGGAGCCGGGCGGTGTGCGCGAGTGTGCTGGCCGCTGGAAGTGCAATGAGGCTCTGCGATCTCCTCCGCGGTGCTTATAAACAGCCAATCCGCTAGATGGGAGCTTATTTCGGCCACTTGGCTCGTGCGCACGGCCTCAAGGTGGAATCGGGCGGCGTGTGCGAGTGTGCTGGCCGCTGGAAGTGCAATGAGGCTCTGCGGTCTCCTCCGCGGTGCTTATAAACAGCCAATCCGCTAGAAGGGAGCTTATTTCGGCCACCTGGCGCGTGCGCACGGCCTCCCGGTGGAACCGGGAAGCGTGCGCGAGTGTGCTGGCCGCTGGAAGTGCAATGAGGCTCCGCAATCTCCTCCGCGGTGCTTGTAAACAGCCGATCCGCTAGGCGGGAGCTTATTTCGGCCACTTGGCTCGTGCGCACGGCCTCAAGGTGGAATCGGGCGGCGTGTGCGAGTGTGCTGGCCGCTGGAAGTGCAATGAGGCTCTGCGGTCTCCTCCGCGGTGCTTATAAACAGCCGGTCCGCTAGGCGGGAGCTTATTTCGGCCACTTGGTGCGTGCGCACGGCTTCCCGGTGGAACCGGGAAGCGTGCACGAGTGTGCTGGCCGCTGGAAGTGCAATGAGGCTCCGCTATCTCCTCCGCAGTGCTTATAAACAGTCGATCCGCTAGGCGGGATCTTATTTCGGCCACTTAGCGCATGCGCACGGCCTCCCGGTTGTTCCGGGCGGCGTGCGCGAGTATGCTTGCCGCTGGAAGTGCAATGAGGCTCCGCGATCTCCTCTGCGGTGCTTATAAACAGCCGATCTGCTCGGCGGGAGCTTATTTCGGCCACTTGGCGCGTGTGCACGGCCTCCTGGTGGAACCGGGTGGTGTGCGCGAGTGTGCTGGCCGCTGGAAGTGCAATGAGGCTCTGCAGTCTCCTCCGCAGTACTTATAAACAGCCGATCCGCTAGGCGGGAGCTTATTTCGGCCACTTTGCGCGTGCACACCGCCTCCCGGTTGTTCCGGGCGGCGTGCGCGAGTGTGCTGGCCGCTGGAAGTGCAATGAGGCTCTGCAGTCTCCTCCGCAGTACTTATGAACACCCGATCCGCTAGGCGGGAGCTTATTTCGGCCACTTTGCGCGTGCACACCGCCTCCCGGTTGTTCCGGGCGGCGTGCGCGAGTGTGCTGGCCGCTGGAAGAGCAATGAGGCTCCGCGATCTCCTCCGCGGTGCTTATAAACAGCCGATCCGCTAGGCGGGAGCTTATTTCGGCCACGGCGCGTGCGCACGGCCTCCCGGTGGAGCCGGGCGGTGTGCGTGAGTGTGCTGGCCGCTGGAAGTGCAATGAGGCTCTGCGATCTCCTCCGCGGTGCTTATAAACAGCCAATCCGCTAGAAGGGTTCTTATTTCGGCCACTTAGCGCATGCGCACGGCCTCCCGGTTGTTCCGGGCGGCGTGCGCGAGTATGCTTGCCGCTGGAAGTGCAATGAGGCTCTGCGGTCTCCTCCGCGGTGCTTATAAACAGCCGATCCGCTAGGCGGGATCTTATTTCGGCCACTTAGCGCATGCGTACGGCCTCCCGGTTGTTCCGGGCGGCGTGCGCGAGTATGCTTGCCGCTGGAAGTGCAATGAGGCTCTGCGGTCTCCTCCGCGGTGCTTATAAACAGCCGGTCCGCTAGGCGGGAGCTTATTTCGGCCACTTGGCGCGTGCGCACGGCCTCCCGGTGGAACCAGGAAGCGTGCGCGAGTGTGCCTGCCGCTGGAAGTGCAATCAGGCTCCGCGAACTCCTCCGCGGTGCTTATAAACAGCCGCTCCGAGAGGCGGGAGCTTATTTCGGCCACTTGGCGCATGCGCACGTCCTCCCGGTTGTTCCGGGCGGCGTGCGCGAGTGTGCTTGCCGCTGGAAGTGCAATGAGGCTCCGCGATCTCCTCCGCGGTGCTTATAAACAGCCGATCCGCTAGGCGGGAGCTTATTTCGGCCACGGCGCGTGTGCACGGTCTCCCGGTGGAGCCGGGCGGTGTGCGCGAGTGTGCTGGCCGCTGGAAGTGCAATGAGGCTCTGCGATCTCCTCCGCGGTGCTTATAAACAGCCAATCCGCTAGATGGGAGCTTATTTCGGCCACTTGGCTCGTGCGCACGGCCTCAAGGTGGAATCGGGCGGCGTGTGCGAGTGTGCTGGCCGCTGGAAGTGCAATGAGGCTCTGCGGTCTCCTCCGCGGTGCTTATAAACAGCCAATCCGCTAGAAGGGAGCTTATTTCGGCCACCTGGCGCGTGCGCACGGCCTCCCGGTGGAACCGGGAAGCGTGCGCGAGTGTGCTGGCCGCTGGAAGTGCAATGAGGCTCCGCAATCTCCTCCGCGGTGCTTGTAAACAGCCGATCCGCTAGGCGGGAGCTTATTTCGGCCACTTGGCTCGTGCGCACGGCCTCAAGGTGGAATCGGGCGGCGTGTGCGAGTGTGCTGGCCGCTGGAAGTGCAATGAGGCTCTGCGGTCTCCTCCGCGGTGCTTATAAACAGCCGGTCCGCTAGGCGGGAGCTTATTTCGGCCACTTGGTGCGTGCGCACGGCCTCCCGGTGGAACCGGGAAGCGTGCACGAGTGTGCTGGCCGCTGGAAGTGCAATGAGGCTCCGCTATCTCCTCCGCGGTGCTTATAAACAGCCGATCCGCTAGGCGGGATCTTATTTCGGCCACTTAGCGCATGCGTACGGCCTCCCGGTTGTTCCGGGCGGCGTGCGCGAGTATGCTTGCCGCTGGAAGTGCAATGAGGCTCTGCGGTCTCCTCCGCGGTGCTTATAAACAGCCGGTCCGCTAGGCGGGAGCTTATTTCGGCCACTTGGTGCGTGCGCACGTTCTCCCGGTGGAACCGGGAAGCGTGCGCGAGTGTACTGGCCGCTGGAAGTGCAATGAGGCTCCGCTATCTCCTCCGCGGTGCTTATAAACAGCCGATCCGCTAGGCGGGATCTTATTTCGGCCACTTAGCGCATGCGTACGGCCTCCCGGTTGTTCCGGGCGGCGTGCGCGAGTATGCTTGCCGCTGGAAGTGCAATGAGGCTCTGCGGTCTCCTCCGCGGTGCTTATAAACAGCCGGTCCGCTAGGCGGGAGCTTATTTCGGCCACTTGGCGCGTGCGCACGGCCTCCCGGTGGAACCAGGAAGCGTGCGCGAGTGTGCCTGCCGCTGGAAGTGCAATCAGGCTCCGCGAACTCCTCCGCGGTGCTTATAAACAGCCGCTCCGAGAGGCGGGAGCTTATTTCGGCCACTTGGCGCATGCGCACGTCCTCCCGGTTGTTCCGGGCGGCGTGCGCGAGTGTGCTTGCCGCTGGAAGTGCAATGAGGCTCCGCGATCTCCTCCGCGGTGCTTATAAACAGCCGATCCGCTAGGCGGGAGCTTATTTCGGCCACGGCGCGTGCGCACGGTCTCCCGGTGGAGCCGGGCGGTGTGCGCGAGTGTGCTGGCCGCTGGAAGTGCAATGAGGCTCTGGGATCTCCTCCGCGGTGCTTATAAACAGCCAATCCGCTAGATGGGAGCTTATTTCGGCCACTTGGCTCGTGCGCACGGCCTCAAGGTGGAATCGGGCGGCGTGTGCGAGTGTGCTGGCCGCTGGAAGTGTAATGAGGCTCTGCGGTCTCCTCCGCGGTGCTTATAAACAGCCGGTCCGCTAGGCGGGAGCTTATTTCGGCATCTTGGTGCGTGCGCACGGCCTCCCGGTGGAACCGGGAAGCGTGCGCGAGTGTGCTGGCCGCTGGAAGTGCAATGAGGCTCTGCTATCTCCTCCGCGGTGCTTATAAACAGCCGATCCGCTAGGCGGGATCTTATTTCGGCCACTTAGCGCATGCACACGGCCTCCCGGTTGTTCCGGGCGGCGTGCGCGAGTATGCTTGCCGCTGGAAGTGCAATGAGGCTCCGCGATCTCCTCCGCGGTGCTTATAAACAGCCGATCCGCTCGGCGGGAGCTTATTTCGGCCACTTGGCGCGTGTGCACGGCCTCCCGTTGGAACCGGGTGGTGTGCGCGAGTGTGCTGGCCGCTGGAATTGCAATGAGGCTCCGCGATCTCCTCCGTGGTGCTTATAATTGCCGATCCGCTAGGCAGGAATTTATTTCGGCCACTTGGCGCGTGCGCACGGCCTTCCGGTGGAGTTGGGCGGCGTGTGCGAGTGTGCTTGCCGCTGGAAGTGCAATGAGGCTCCGCGATCTCCTCCGCGGTGCTTATAAACAGCGGCTCCGCTAGGCGGGAGCTTATTTCGGCCACCTGGCGCGTGCGCACGGCCTCCCGGTGGAGCCGGGCGGTGTGCGCGAGTGTGCTGGCCGCTGGAAGTGCAATGAGGCTCTGCGATCTCCTCCGCGGTGCTTATAAACAGCCAATCCGCTAGGCGGGATCTTATTTCGGCCACCTGGCGCATGCGCACGGCCTCCCGGTGGAACCGGGAAGCGTGCGCGAGTGTGCTGGCCGCTGGAAGTGCAATGAGGCTCCGCGATCTCCTCCGCGGTGCTTATAAACAGCCGATCCGCTCGGCGGGAGCTTATTTCGGCCACTTGGCGCGTGTGCACGGCCTCCCGGTGGAACCGGGTGGTGTGCGCGAGTGTGCTGGCCGCTGGAAGTGCAATGAGGCTCTGCAGTCTCCTCCGCGGAGCTCATAAACAGCCCATCCGCTAGGCGGGAGCTTATTTCGGCCACTTGGCGCGTGCGCACGGCCTCCCGGTGGAACCCGGAAGCGTGCGCGAGTGTGCTGGCCGCTGGAAGTGCAATGAGGCTCCGCAATCTCCTCCGCGGTGCTTATAAACAGCCGATCCGCTAGGCGGGAGCTTATTTCGGCCACTTGGCTCGTGCGCACGGCCTCAAGGTGGAATCGGGCGGCGTGTGCGAGTGTGCTGGCCGCTGGAAGTGCAATGAGGCTCCGCGATCTCCTCCGCGGTGCTTATAAACAGCCGATCCGCTCGGCGGGAGCTTATTTCGGCCATTTGGCGCGTGTGCACGGCCTCCCGGTGGAACCGGGTGGTGTGCTTGAGTGTGCTGGCCGCTGGAAGTGCAATGAGGCTCTGCAGTCTCCTCCGCGGAGCTCATAAACAGCCGATTCGCTAGGCGGGAGCTTATTTCGGCCACTTGGCGCGTGCGCACGGCCTCCCGGTGGAACCGGGTGGCGTGCGCGAGTGTGCTGGCCGCTGGAAGTGCAATGAGGCTCCGAGATCTCCTCCGCAGTACTTATAAACAGCCGATCCGCTAGGCGGGAGCTTATTTCGGCCACTTTGCGCGTGCGCACCGCCTCCCGGTTGTTCCGGGCGGCGTGCGCAAGTGTGCTGTCCGCTGGAAGTGAAATAAGGCTCCGCGATCTCCTCCGCGGTGCTTATAAACAGCCAATCCGCTAGGCGGGAGCTTATTTCGGCCACTAGGCGCATGCGCACGACCTCCCGGTTGTTCCGGGCGGCGTGCGCGAGTGTGCTGGCCGCTGGAAGTGCAATGAAGCTCTGCGATCTCCTCCGCGGTGCTTATAAACAGCCGCTCCGAGAGGCGGGAGCTTATTTCGGCCACTTGGCGCGTGCGCACGGCCTCCCGGTGGAACCGGGTGGCGTGCGCGAGTGTGCTGGCCGCTGGAAGTGCAATGAGGCTCCGAGATCTCCTCCGCAGTACTTATAAACAGCCGATCCGCTAGGCGGGAGCTTATTTCGGCCACTTTGCGCGTGCGCACCGCCTCCCGGTTGTTCCGGGCGGCGTGCGCAAGTGTGCTGTCCGCTGGAAGTGAAATAAGGCTCCGCGATCTCCTCCGCGGTGCTTATAAACAGCCAATCCGCTAGGCGGGAGCTTATTTCGGCCACTAGGCGCATGCGCACGACCTCCCGGTTGTTCCGGGCGGCGTGCGCGAGTGTGCTGGCCGCTGGAAGTGCAATGAAGCTCTGCGATCTCCTCCGCGGTGCTTATAAACAGCCGCTCCGAGAGGCGGGAGCTTATTTCGGCCACTTGGCGCATGCGCACGTCCTCCCGGTTGTTCCGGGCGGCGTGTGCGAGTGTGTTTGCCGCTGGAAGTGAAATAAGGCTCCGCGATCTCCTCCGCGGTGCTTATAAATAGCCAATCCGCTAGATGGGATCTTATTTCGGCCACTTGGCTCGTGCGCACGGCCTCAAGGTGGAATCGGGCGGCGTGTGCGAGTGTGCTGGCCGCTGGAAGTGCAATGAGGCTCTGCGGTCTCCTCCGCGGTGCTTATAAACAGCCAATCCGCTAGAAGGGAGCTTATTTCGGCCACCTGGCGCGTGCGCACGGCCTCCCGGTGGAACCGGGAAGCGTGCGCGAGTGTGCTGGCCGCTGGAAGTGCAATGAGGCTCCGCAATCTCCTCCGCGGTGCTTGTAAACAGCCGATCCGCTAGGCGGGAGCTTATTTCGGCCACTTGGCTCGTGCGCACGGCCTCAAGGTGGAATCGGGCGGCGTGTGCGAGTGTGCTGGCCGCTGGAAGTGCAATGAGGCTCTGCGGTCTCCTCCGCGGTGCTTATAAACAGCCGGTCCGCTAGGCGGGAGCTTATTTCGGCCACTTGGTGCG
This sequence comes from Syngnathus floridae, assembly GCF_059516105.1. Classification (NCBI taxonomy): domain Eukaryota; kingdom Metazoa; phylum Chordata; class Actinopteri; order Syngnathiformes; family Syngnathidae; genus Syngnathus; species Syngnathus floridae. The sequence continues at coordinate 426,806 of NW_028284066.1, forward strand.
TGCGCACGGCTTCCCGGTGGAACCGGGAAGCGTGCACGAGTGTGCTGGCCGCTGGAAGTGCAATGAGGCTCCGCTATCTCCTCCGCAGTGCTTATAAACAGTCGATCCGCTAGGCGGGATCTTATTTCGGCCACTTAGCGCATGCGCACGGCCTCCCGGTTGTTCCGGGCGGCGTGCGCGAGTATGCTTGCCGCTGGAAGTGCAATGAGGCTCCGCGATCTCCTCTGCGGTGCTTATAAACAGCCGATCTGCTCGGCGGGAGCTTATTTCGGCCACTTGGCGCGTGCGCACGGCCTCCTGGTGGAACCGGGTGGTGTGCGCGAGTGTGCTGGCCGCTGGAAGTGCAATGAGGCTCTGCAGTCTCCTCCGCAGTACTTATAAACAGCCGATCCGCTAGGCGGGAGCTTATTTCGGCCACTTTGCGCGTGCACACCGCCTCCCGGTTGTTCCGGGCGGCGTGCGCGAGTGTGCTGGCCGCTGGAAGTGCAATGAGGCTCTGCAGTCTCCTCCGCAGTACTTATGAACACCCGATCCGCTAGGCGGGAGCTTATTTCGGCCACTTTGCGCGTGCACACCGCCTCCCGGTTGTTCCGGGCGGCGTGCGCGAGTGTGCTAGCCGCTGGAAGTGCAATGAGGCTCCGCGATCTCCTCCGCGGTGCTTATAAACAGCCGATCCGCTAGGCGGGAGCTTATTTCGGCCACGGCGCGTGCGCACGGCCTCCCGGTGGAGCCGGGCGGTGTGCGTGAGTGTGCTGGCCGCTGGAAGTGCAATGAGGCTCTGCGATCTCCTCCGCGGTGCTTATAAACAGCCAATCCGCTAGAAGGGTTCTTATTTCGGCCACTTAGCGCATGCGCACGGCCTCCCGGTTGTTCCGGGCGGCGTGCGCGAGTATGCTTGCCGCTGGAAGTGCAATGAGGCTCTGCGGTCTCCTCCGCGGTGCTTATAAACAGCCGATCCGCTAGGCGGGAGCTTATTTCGGCCACTTGGCTCGTGCGCACGGCCTCAAGGTGGAATCGGGCGGCGTGTGCGAGTGTGCTGGCCGCTGGAAGTGCAATGAGGCTCTGCGGTCTCCTCCGCGGTGCTTATAAACAGCCGGTCCGCTAGGCGGGAGCTTATTTCGGCATCTTGGTGCGTGCGCACGGCCTCCCGGTGGAACCGGGAAGCGTGCGCGAGTGTGCTGGCCGCTGGAAGTGCAATGAGGCTCTGCGATCTCCTCCGCGGTGCTTATAAACAGCCAATCCGCTAGGCGGGATCTTATTTCGGCCACCTGGCGCATGCGCACGGCCTCCCGGTGGAACCGGGAAGCGTGCGCGAGTGTGCTGGCCGCTGGAAGTGCAATGAGGCTCCGCGATCTCCTCCGCGGTGCTTATAAACAGCCGATCCGCTCGGCGGGAGCTTATTTCGGCCACTTGGCGCGTGTGCACGGCCTCCCGGTGGAACCGGGTGGTGTGCGCGAGTGTGCTGGCCGCTGGAAGTGCAATGAGGCTCTGCAGTCTCCTCCGCGGAGCTCATAAACAGCCCATCCGCTAGGCGGGAGCTTATTTCGGCCACTTGGCGCGTGCGCACGGCCTCAAGGTGGAATCGGGCGGCGTGTGCGAGTGTGCTGGCCGCTGGAAGTGCAATGAGGCTCTGCAGTCTCCTCCGCGGAGCTCATAAACAGCCGATTCGCTAGGCGGGAGCTTATTTCGGCCACTTGGCGCGTGCGCACGGCCTCCCGGTGGAACCGGGTGGCGTGCGCGAGTGTGCTGGCCGCTGGAAGTGCAATGAGGCTCCGAGATCTCCTCCGCAGTACTTATAAACAGCCGATCCGCTAGGCGGGAGCTTATTTCGGCCACTTTGCGCGTGCGCACCGCCTCCCGGTTGTTCCGGGCGGCGTGCGCGAGTGTGCTGGCCGCTGGAAGTGAAATAAGGCTCCGCGATCTCCTCCGCGGTGCTTATAAACAGCCAATCCGCTAGGCGGGAGCTTATTTCGGCCACTAGGCGCATGCGCACGACCTCCCGGTTGTTCCGGGCGGCGTGCGCGAGTGTGCTGGCCGCTGGAAGTGCAATGAAGCTCTGCGATCTCCTCCGCGGTGCTTATAAACAGCCGCTCCGAGAGGCGGGAGCTTATTTCGGCCACTTGGCGCATGCGCACGTCCTCCCGGTTGTTCCGGGCGGCGTGTGCGAGTGTGTTTGCCGCTGGAAGTGAAATAACGCTCCGCGATCTCCTCCGCGGTGCTTATAAACAGCCAATCCGCTAGATGGGAGCTTATTTCGGCCACTTGGCTCGTGCGCACGGCCTCAAGGTGGAATCGGGCGGCGTGTGCGAGTGTGCTGGCCGCTGGAAGTGCAATGAGGCTCTGCGGTCTCCTCCGCGGTGCTTATAAACAGCCAATCCGCTAGAAGGGAGCTTATTTCGGCCACCTGGCGCGTGCGCACGGCCTCCCGGTGGAACCGGGAAGCGTGCGCGAGTGTGCTGGCCGCTGGAAGTGCAATGAGGCTCCGCAATCTCCTCCGCGGTGCTTGTAAACAGCCGATCCGCTAGGCGGGAGCTTATTTCGGCCACTTGGCTCGTGCGCACGGCCTCAAGGTGGAATCGGGCGGCGTGTGCGAGTGTGCTGGCCGCTGGAAGTGCAATGAGGCTCTGCGGTCTCCTCCGCGGTGCTTATAAACAGCCGGTCCGCTAGGCGGGAGCTTATTTCGGCCACTTGGTGCGTGCGCACGGCCTCCCGGTGGAACCGGGAAGCGTGCACGAGTGTGCTGGCCGCTGGAAGTGCAATGAGGCTCCGCTATCTCCTCCGCGGTGCTTATAAACAGCCGATCCGCTAGGCGGGATCTTATTTCGGCCACTTAGCGCATGCGTATGGCCTCCCGGTTGTTCCGGGCGGCGTGCGCGAGTATGCTTGCCGCTGGAAGTGCAATGAGGCTCTGCGGTCTCCTCCGCGGTGCTTATAAACAGCCGGTCCGCTAGGCGGGAGCTTATTTCGGCCACTTTGCGCGTGCACACCGCCTCCCGGTTGTTCCGGGCGGCGTGCGCGAGTGTGCTGGCCGCTGGAAGTGCAATGAGGCTCTGCAGTCTCCTCCGCAGTACTTATGAACACCCGATCCGCTAGGCGGGAGCTTATTTCGGCCACTTTGCGCGTGCACACCGCCTCCCGGTTGTTCCGGGCGGCGTGCGCGAGTGTGCTGGCCGCTGGAAGTGCAATGAGGCTCCGCGATCTCCTCCGCGGTGCTTATAAACAGCCGATCCGCTAGGCGGGAGCTTATTTCGGCCACGGCGCGTGCGCACGGCCTCCCGGTGGAGCCGGGCGGTGTGCGTGAGTGTGCCTGCCGCTGGAAGTGCAATGAGGCTCTGCGATCTCCTCCGTGGTGCTTATAAACAGCCAATCCGCTAGAAGGGTTCTTATTTCGGCTACTTAGCGCATGCGCACGGCCTCCCGGTTGTTCCGGGCGGCGTGCGCGAGTATGCTTGCCGCTGGAAGTGCAATGAGGCTCCGCGATCTCCTCCGCGGTGCTTATAAACAGCCGCTCCGAGAGGCGGGAGCTTATTTCGGCCACTTGGCGCATGCGCACGTCCTCCCGGTTGTTCCGGGCGGCGTGTGCGAGTGTGTTTGCCGCTGGAAGTGAAATAAGGCTCCGCGATCTCCTCCGCGGTGCTTATAAACAGCCAATCCGCTAGATGGGAGCTTATTTCGGCCACTTGGCTCGTGCGCACGGCCTCAAGGTGGAATCGGGCGGCGTGTGCGAGTGTGCTGGCCGCTGGAAGTGCAATGAGGCTCTGCGGTCTCCTCCGCGGTGCTTATAAACAGCCAATCCGCTAGAAGGGAGCTTATTTCGGCCACCTGGCGCGTGCGCACGGCCTCCCGGTGGAACCGGGAAGCGTGCGCGAGTGTGCTGGCCGCTGGAAGTGCAATGAGGCTCCGCAATCTCCTCCGCGGTGCTTGTAAACAGCCGATCCGCTAGGCGGGAGCTTATTTCGGCCACTTGGCTCGTGCGCACGGCCTCAAGGTGGAATCGGGCGGCGTGTGCGAGTGTGCTGGCCGCTGGAAGTGCAATGAGGCTCTGCGGTCTCCTCCGCGGTGCTTATAAACAGCCGGTCCGCTAGGCGGGAGCTTATTTCGGCCACTTGGTGCGTGCGCACGGCCTCCCAGTGGAACCGGGAAGCGTGCACGAGTGTGCTGGCCGCTGGAAGTGCAATGAGGCTCCGCTATCTCCTCCGCGGTGCTTATAAACAGCCGATCCGCTAGGCGGGATCTTATTTCGGCCACTTAGCGCATGCGTACGGCCTCCCGGTTGTTCCGGGCGGCGTGCGCGAGTGTGCTTGCCGCTGGAAGTGCAATGAGGCTCCGCGATCTCCTCCGCGGTGCTTATAAACAGCCGATCCGCTAGGCGGGAGCTTATTTCGGCCACGGCGCGTGCGCACGGTCTCCCGGTGGAGCCGGGCGGTGTGCGCGAGTGTGCTGGCCGCTGGAAGTGCAATGAGGCTCTGCGATCTCCTCCGCGGTGCTTATAAACAGCCAATCCGCTAGATGGGAGCTTATTTCGGCCACTTGGCTCGTGCGCACGGCCTCAAATTCGAATCGGGCGGCGTGTGCGAGTGTGCTGGCCGCTGGAAGTGCAATGAGGCTCTGCGGTCTCCTCCGCGGTGCTTATAAACAGCCAATCCGCTAGAAGGGAGCTTATTTCGGCCACCTGGCGCGTGCGCACGGCCTCCCGGTGGAACCGGGAAGCGTGCGCGAGTGTGCTGGCCGCTGGAAGTGCAATGAGGCTCCGCAATCTCCTCCGCGGTGCTTGTAAACAGCCGATCCGCTAGGCGGGAGCTTATTTCGGCCACTTGGCTCGTGCGCACGGCCTCAAGGTGGAATCGGGCGGCGTGTGCGAGTGTGCTGGCCGCTGGAAGTGCAATGAGGCTCTGCGGTCTCCTCCGCGGTGCTTATAAACAGCCGGTCCGCTAGGCGGGAGCTTATTTCGGCCACTTGGTGCGTGCGCACGGCCTCCCGGTGGAACCGGTAAGCGTGCACGAGTGTGCTGGCCGCTGGAAGTGCAATGAGGCTCCGCTATCTCCTCCGCGGTGCTTATAAACAGCCGATCCGCTAGGCGGGATCTTATTTCGGCCACTTAGCGCATGCGTACGGCCTCCCGGTTGTTCCGGGCGGCGTGCGCGAGTATGCTTGCCGCTGGAAGTGCAATGAGGCTCTGCGGTCTCCTCCGCGGTGCTTATAAACAGCCGGTCCGCTAGGCGGGAGCTTATTTCGGCCACTTGGCGCGTGCGCACGGCCTCCCGGTGGAACCGGGAAGCGTGCGCGAGTGTGCCTGCCGCTGGAAGTGCAATCAGGCTCCGCGAACTCCTCCGCGGTGCTTATAAACAGCCGCTCCGAGAGGCGGGAGCTTATTTCGGCCACTTGGCGCATGCGCACGTCCTCCCGGTTGTTCCGGGCGGCGTGCGCGAGTGTGCTTGCCGCTGGAAGTGCAATGAGGCTCCGCGATCTCCTCCGCGGTGCTTATAAACAGCCGATCCGCTAGGCGGGAGCTTATTTCGGCCACGGCGCGTGCGCACGGCCTCCTGGTGGAACCGGGTGATGTGCGCGAGTGTGCTGGCCGCTGGAAGTGCAATGAGGCTCTGCAGTCTCCTCCGCAGTACTTATAAACAGCCGATCCGCTAGGCGGGAGCTTATTTCGGCCACTTTGCGCGTGCACACCGCCTCCCGGTTGTTCCGGGCGGCGTGCGCGAGTGTGCTGGCCGCTGGAAGTGCAATGAGGCTCTGCAGTCTCCTCCGCAGTACTTATGAACACCCGATCCGCTAGGCGGGAGCTTATTTCGGCCACTTTGCGCGTGCACACCGCCTCCCGGTTGTTCCGGGCGGCGTGCGCGAGTGTGCTGGCCGCTGGAAGTGCAATGAGGCTCCGCGATCTCCTCCGCGGTGCTTATAAACAGCCGATCCGCTAGGCGGGAGCTTATTTCGGCCACGGCGCGTGCGCACGGCCTCCCGGTGGAGCCGGGCGGTGTGCGTGAGTGTGCTGGCCGCTGGAAGTGCAATGAGGCTCTGCGATCTCCTCCGTGGTGCTTATAAACAGCCAATCCGCTAGAAGGGTTCTTATTTCGGCCACTTAGCGCATGCGCACGGCCTCCCGGTTGTTCCGGGCGGCGTGCGCGAGTATGCTTGCCGCTGGAAGTGCAATGAGGCTCCGCGATCTCCTCCGCGGTGCTTATAAACAGCCGCTCCGAGAGGCGGGAGCTTATTTCGGCCACTTGGCGCATGCGCACGTCCTCCCGGTTGTTCCGGGCGGCGTGTGCGAGTGTGTTTGCCGCTGGAAGTGAAATAAGGCTCCGCGATCTCCTCCGCGGTGCTTATAAACAGCCAATCCGCTAGATGGGAGCTTATTTCGGCCACTTGGCTCGTGCGCACGGCCTCAAGGTGGAATCGGGCGGCGTGTGCGAGTGTGCTGGCCGCTGGAAGTGCAATGAGGCTCTGCGGTCTCCTCCGCGGTGCTTATAAACAGCCAATCCGCTAGAAGGGAGCTTATTTCGGCCACCTGGCGCGTGCGCACGGCCTCCCGGTGGAACCGGGAAGCGTGCGCGAGTGTGCTGGCCGCTGGAAGTGCAATGAGGCTCCGCAATCTCCTCCGCGGTGCTTGTAAACAGCCGATCCGCTAGGCGGGAGCTTATTTCGGCCACTTGGCTCGTGCGCACGGCCTCAAGGTGGAATCGGGCGGCGTGTGCGAGTGTGCTGGCCGCTGGAAGTGCAATGAGGCTCTGCGGTCTCCTCCGCGGTGCTTATAAACAGCCGGTCCGCTAGGTGGGAGCTTATTTCGGCCACTTGGTGCGTGCGCACGGCCTCCCGGTGGAACCGGGAAGCGTGCACGAGTGTGCTGGCCGCTGGAAGTGCAATGAGGCTCCGCTATCTCCTCCGCGGTGCTTATAAACAGCCGATCCGCTAGGCGGGATCTTATTTCGGCCACTTAGCGCATGCGTACGGCCTCCCGGTTGTTCCGGGCGGCGTGCGCGAGTATGCTTGCCGCTGGAAGTGCAATGAGGCTCTGCGGTCTCCTCCGCGGTGCTTATAAACAGCCGGTCCGCTAGGCGGGAGCTTATTTCGGCCACTTGGCGCGTGCGCACGGCCTCCCGGTGGAACCAGGAAGCGTGCGCGAGTGTGCCTGCCGCTGGAAGTGCAATCAGGCTCCGCGAACTCCTCCGCGGTGCTTATAAACAGCCGCTCCGAGAGGCGGGAGCTTATTTCGGCCACTTGGCGCATGCGCACGTCCTCCCGGTTGTTCCGGGCGGCGTGCGCGAGTGTGCTTGCCGCTGGAAGTGCAATGAGGCTCCGCGATCTCCTCCGCGGTGCTTATAAACAGCCGATCCGCTAGGCGGGAGCTTATTTCGGCCACGGCGCGTGCGCACGGTCTCCCGGTGGAGCCGGGCGGTGTGCGCGAGTGTGCTGGCCGCTGGAAGTGCAATGAGGCTCTGCGATCTCCTCCGCGGTGCTTATAAACAGCCAATCCGCTAGATGGGAGCTTATTTCGGCCACTTGGCTCGTGCGCACGGCCTCAAATTGGAATCGGGCGGCGTGTGCGAGTGTGCTGGCCGCTGGAAGTGCAATGAGGCTCTGCGGTCTCCTCCGCGGTGCTTATAAACAGCCAATCCGCTAGAAGGGAGCTTATTTCGGCCACCTGGCGCGTGCGCACGGCCTCCCGGTGGAACCGGGAAGCGTGCGCGAGTGTGCTGGCCGCTGGAAGTGCAATGAGGCTCCGCAATCTCCTCCGCGGTGCTTGTAAACAGCCGATCCGCTAGGCGGGAGCTTATTTCGGCCACTTGGCTCGTGCGCACGGCCTCAAGGTGGAATCGGGCGGCGTGTGCGAGTGTGCTGGCCGCTGGAAGTGCAATGAGGCTCTGCGGTCTCCTCCGCGGTGCTTATAAACAGCCGGTCCGCTAGGCGGGAGCTTATTTCGGCCACTTGGTGCGTGCGCACGGCCTCCCGGTGGAACCGGGAAGCGTGCACGAGTGTGCTGGCCGCTGGAAGTGCAATGAGGCTCCGCTATCTCCTCCGCGGTGCTTATAAACAGCCGATCCGCTAGGCGGGATCTTATTTCGGCCACTTAGCGCATGCGTACGGCCTCCCGGTTGTTCCGGGCGGCGTGCGCGAGTATGCTTGCCGCTGGAAGTGCAATGAGGCTCTGCGGTCTCCTCCGCGGTGCTTATAAACAGCCGGTCCGCTAGGCGGGAGCTTATTTTGGCCACTTGGTGCGTGCGCACGTTCTCCCGGTGGAACCGGGAAGCGTGCGCGAGTGTACTGGCCGCTGGAAGTGCAATGAGGCTCCGCTATCTCCTCCGCGGTGCTTATAAACAGCCGATCCGCTAGGCGGGATCTTATTTCGGCCACTTAGCCTATGCGTACGGCCTCCCGGTTGTTCCGGGCGGCGTGCGCGAGTATGCTTGCCGCTGGAAGTGCAATGAGGCTCTGCGGTCTCCTCCGCGGTGCTTATAAACAGCCGGTCCGCTAGGCGGGAGCTTATTTCGGCCACTTGGCGCGTTTGCACGGCCTCCCGGTGGAACCAGGAAGCGTGCGCGAGTGTGCCTGCCGCTGGAAGTGCAATCAGGCTCCGCGAACTCCTCCGCGGTGCTTATAAACAGCCGCTCCGAGAGGCGGGAGCTTATTTCGGCCACTTGGCGCATGCGCACGTCCTCCCGGTTGTTCCGGGCGGCGTGCGCGAGTGTGCTTGCCGCTGGAAGTGCAATGAGGCTCCGCGATCTCCTCCGCGGTTCTTATAAACAGCCGATCCGCTAGGCGGGAGCTTATTTCGGCCACGGCGCGTGCGCACGGTCTCCCGGTGGAGCCGGGCGGTGTGCGTGAGTGTGCTGGCCGCTGGAAGTGCAATGAGGCTCTGCGATCTCCTCCGCGGTGCTTATAAACAGCCAATCCGCTAGAAGGGTTCTTATTTCGGCCACTTAGCGCATGCGCACGGCCTCCCGGTTGTTCCGGGCGGCGTGCGCGAGTATGCTTGCCGCTGGAAGTGCAATGAGGCTCTGCGGTCTCCTCCGCGGTGCTTATAAACAGCCGATCCGCTAGGCGGGAGCTTATTTCGGCCACTTGGCTCGTGCGCACGGCCTCAAGGTGGAATCGGGCGGCGTGTGCGAGTGTGCTGGCCGCTGGAAGTGCAATGAGGCTCTGCGGTCTCCTCCGCGGTGCTTATAAACAGCCGGTCCGCTAGGCGGGAGCTTATTTCGGCATCTTGGTGCGTGCGCACGGCCTCCCGGTGGAACCGGGAAGCGTGCGCGAGTGTGCTGGCCGCTGGAAGTGCAATGAGGCTCTGCTATCTCCTCCGCGGTGCTTATAAACAGCCGATCCGCTAGGCGGGATCTTATTTCGGCCACTTAGCGCATGCACACGGCCTCCCGGTTGTTCCGGGCGGCGTGCGCGAGTATGCTTGCCGCTGGAAGTGCAATGAGGCTCCGCGATCTCCTCCGCGGTGCTTATAAACAGCCGATCCGCTCGGCGGGAGCTTATTTCGGCCACTTGGCGCGTGTGCACGGCCTCCCGTTGGAACCGGGTGGTGTGCGCGAGTGTGCTGGCCGCTGGAATTGCAATGAGGCTCCGCGATCTCCTCCGTGGTGCTTATAATTGCCGATCCGCTAGGCAGGAATTTATTTCGGCCACTTGGCGCGTGCGCACGGCCTTCCGGTGGAGTTGGGCGGCGTGTGCGAGTGTGCTTGCCGCTGGAAGTGCAATGAGGCTCCGCGATCTCCTCCGCGGTGCTTATAAACAGCGGCTCCGCTAGGCGGGAGCTTATTTCGGCCACCTGGCGCGTGCGCACGGCCTCCCGGTGGAGCCGGGCGGTGTGCGCGAGTGTGCTGGCCGCTGGAAGTGCAATGAGGCTCTGCGATCTCCTCCGCGGTGCTTATAAACAGCCAATCCGCTAGGCGGGATCTTATTTCGGCCACCTGGCGCATGCGCACGGCCTCCCGGTGGAACCGGGAAGCGTGCGCGAGTGTGCTGGCCGCTGGAAGTGCAATGAGGCTCCGCGATCTCCTCCGCGGTGCTTATAAACAGCCGATCCGCTCGGCGGGAGCTTATTTCGGCCACTTGGCGCGTGTGCACGGCCTCCCGGTGGAACCGGGTGGTGTGCGCGAGTGTGCTGGCCGCTGGAAGTGCAATGAGGCTCTGCAGTCTCCTCCGCGGAGCTCATAAACAGCCCATCCGCTAGGCGGGAGCTTATTTCGGCCACTTGGCGCGTGCGCACGGCCTCCCGGTGGAACCGGGAAGCGTGCGCGAGTGTGCTGGCCGCTGGAAGTGCAATGAGGCTCCGCAATCTCCTCCGCGGTGCTTATAAACAGCCAATCCGCTAGGCGGGAGCTTATTTCGGCCACTTGGCTCGTGCGCACGGCCTCAAGGTGGAATCGGGCGGCGTGTGCGAGTGTGCTGGCCGCTGGAAGTGCAATGAGGCTCCGCGATCTCCTCCGCGGTGCTTATAAACAGCCGATCCGCTCGGCGGGAGCTTATTTCGGCCATTTGGCGCGTGTGCACGGCCTCCCGGTGGAACCGGGTGGTGTGCTTGAGTGTGCTGGCCGCTGGAAGTGCAATGAGGCTCTGCAGTCTCCTCCGCGGAGCTCATAAACAGCCGATTCGCTAGGCGGGAGCTTATTTCGGCCACTTGGCGCGTGCGCACGGCCTCCCGGTGGAACCGGGTGGCGTGCGCGAGTGTGCTGGCCGCTGGAAGTGCAATGAGGCTCCGAGATCTCCTCCGCAGTACTTATAAACAGCCGATCCGCTAGGCGGGAGCTTATTTCGGCCACTTTGCGCGTGCGCACCGCCTCCCGGTTGTTCCGGGCGGCGTGCGCGAGTGTGCTGGCCGCTGGAAGTGAAATAAGGCTCCGCGATCTCCTCCGCGGTGCTTATAAACAGCCAATCCGCTAGGCGGGAGCTTATTTCGGCCACTAGGCGCATGCGCACGACCTCCCGGTTGTTCCGGGCGGCGTGCGCGAGTGTGCTGGCCGCTGGAAGTGCAATGAAGCTCTGCGATCTCCTCCGCGGTGCTTATAAACAGCCGCTCCGAGAGGCGGGAGCTTATTTCGGCCACTTGGCGCATGCGCACGTCCTCCCGGTTGTTCCGGGCGGCGTGTGCGAGTGTGTTTGCCGCTGGAAGTGAAATAAGGCTCCGCGATCTCCTCCGCGGTGCTTATAAACAGCCAATCCGCTAGATGGGAGCTTATTTCGGCCACTTGGCTCGTGCGCACGGCCTCAAGGTGGAATCGGGCGGCGTGTGCGAGTGTGCTGGCCGCTGGAAGTGCAATGAGGCTCTGCGGTCTCCTCCGCGGTGCTTATAAACAGCCAATCCGCTAGAAGGGAGCTTATTTCGGCCACCTGGCGCGTGCGCACGGCCTCCCGGTGGAACCGGGAAGCGTGCGCGAGTGTGCTGGCCGCTGGAAGTGCAATGAGGCTCCGCAATCTCCTCCGCGGTGCTTGTAAACAGCCGATCCGCTAGGCGGGAGCTTATTTCGGCCACTTGGCTCGTGCGCACGGCCTCAAGGTGGAATCGGGCGGCGTGTGCGAGTGTGCTGGCCGCTGGAAGTGCAATGAGGCTCTGCGGTCTCCTCCGCGGTGCTTATAAACAGCCGGTCCGCTAGGCGGGAGCTTATTTCGGCCACTTGGTGCGTGCGCACGGCCTCCCGGTGGAACCGGGAAGCGTGCACGAGTGTGCTGGCCGCTGGAAGTGCAATGAGGCTCCGCTATCTCCTCCGCGGTGCTTATAAACAGCCGATCCGCTAGGCGGGATCTTATTTCGGCCACTTAGCGCATGCGTACGGCCTCCCGGTTGTTCCGGGTGGCGTGCGCGAGTATGCTTGCCGCTGGAAGTGCAATGAGGCTCTGCGGTCTCCTCCGCGGTGCTTATAAACAGCCGATCTGCTCGGCGGGAGCTTATTTCGGCCACTTGGCGCGTGCACACCGCCTCCCGGTTGTTCCGGGCGGCGTGTGCGAGTGTGCTGGCCGCTGGAAGTGCAATGAGGCTCTGCAGTCTCCTCCGCAGTACTTATGAACACCCGATCCGCTAGGCGGGAGCTTATTTCGGCCACTTTGCGCGTGCACACCGCCTCCCGGTTGTTCCGGGCGGCGTGCGCGAGTGTGCTGGCCGCTGGAAGTGCAATGAGGCTCCGCGATCTCCTCCGCGGTGCTTATAAACAGCCGATCCGCTAGGCGGGAGCTTATTTCGGCCACGGCGCGTGCGCACGGCCTCCCGGTGGAGCCGGGCGGTGTGCGTGAGTGTGCTGGCCGCTGGAAGTGCAATGAGGCTCTGCGATCTCCTCCGCGGTGCTTATAAACAGCCAATCCGGTAGAAGGGTTCTTATTTCGGCCACTTAGCGCATGCGCACGGCCTCCCGGTTGTTCCGGGCGGCGTGCGCGAGTATGCTTGCCGCTGGAAGTGCAATGAGGCTCTGCGGTCTCCTCCGCGGTGCTTATAAACAGCCGATCCGCTAGGCGGGAGCTTATTTCGGCCACTTGGCTCGTGCGCACGGCCTCAAGGTGGAATCGGGCGGCGTGTGCGAGTGTGCTGGCCGCTGGAAGTGCAATGAGGCTCTGCGGTCTCCTCCGCGGTGCTTATAAACAGCCGGTCCGCTAGGCGGGAGCTTATTTCGGCATCTTGGTGCGTGCGCACGGCCTCCCGGTGGAACCGGGAAGTGTGCGCGAGTGTGCTGGCCGCTGGAAGTGCAATGAGGCTCTGCTATCTCCTCCGCGGTGCTTATAAACAGCCGATCCGCTAGGCGGGATCTTATTTCGGCCACTTAGCGCATGCACACGGCCTCCCGGTTGTTCCGGGCGGCGTGCGCGAGTATGCTTGCCGCTGGAAGTGCAATGAGGCTCCGCGATCTCCTCCGCGGTGCTTATAATTAGCCGATCCGCTCGGCGGGAGCTTATTTGGGCCACTTGGCGCGTGTGCACGGCCTCCCGTTGGAACCGGGTGGTGTGCGCGAGTGTGCTGGCCGCTGGAATTGCAATGAGGCTCCGCGATCTCCTCCGTGGTGCTTATAATTGCCGATCCGCTAGGCAGGAATTTATTTCGGCCACTTGGCGCGTGCGCACGGCCTTCCGGTGGAGTTGGGCGGCGTGTGCGAGTGTGCTTGCCGCTGGAAGTGCAATGAGGCTCCGCGATCTCCTCCGCGGTGCTTATAAACAGCGGCTCCGCTAGGCGGGAGCTTATTTCGGCCACCTGGCGCGTGCGCACGGCCTCCCGGTGGAGCCGGGCGGTGTGCGCGAGTGTGCTGGCCGCTGGAAGTGCAATGAGGCTCTGCGATCTCCTCCGCGGTGCTTATAAACAGCCAATCCGCTAGGCGGGATCTTATTTCGGCCACCTGGCGCATGCGCACGGCCTCCCGGTGGAACCGGGAAGCGTGCGCGAGTGTGCTGGCCGCTGGAAGTGCAATGAGGCTCCGCGATCTCCTCCGCGGTGCTTATAAACAGCCGATCCGCTCGGCGGGAGCTTATTTCGGCCACTTGGCGCGTGTGCACGGCCTCCCGGTGGAACCGGGTGGTGTGCGCGAGTGTGCTGGCCGCTGGAAGTGCAATGAGGCTCTGCAGTCTCCTCCGCGGAGCTCATAAACAGCCCATCCGCTAGGCGGGAGCTTATTTCGGCCACTTGGCGCGTGCGCACGGCCTCCCGGTGGAACCGGGAAGCGTGCGCGAGTGTGCTGGCCGCTGGAAGTGCAATGAGGCTCCGCAATCTCCTCCGCGGAGCTCATAAACAGCCCATCCGCTAGGCGGGAGCTTATTTCGGCCACTTGGCGCGTGCGCACGGCCTCCCGGTGGAACCGGGAAGCGTGCGCGAGTGTGCTGGCCGCTGGAAGTGCAATGAGGCTCCGCAATCTCCTCCGCGGTGCTTATAAACAGCCGATCCGCTAGGCGGGAGCTTATTTCGGCCACTTGGCTCGTGCGCACGGCCTCAAGGTGGAATCGGGCGGCGTGTGCGAGTGTGCTGGCCGCTGGAAGTGCAATGAGGCTCCGCGATCTCCTCCGCGGTGCTTATAAACAGCCGATCCGCTCGGCGGGAGCTTATTTCGGCCATTTGGCGCGTGTGCACGGCCTCCCGGTGGAACCGGGTGGTGTGCTTGAGTGTGCTGGCCGCTGGAAGTGCAATGAGGCTCTGCAGTCTCCTCCGCGGAGCTCATAAACAGCCGATTCGCTAGGCGGGAGCTTATTTCGGCCACTTGGCGCGTGCGCACGGCCTCCCGGTGGAACCGGGTGGCGTGCGCGAGTGTGCTGGCCGCTGGAAATGCAATGAGGCTCCGAGATCTCCTCCGCAGTACTTATAAACAGCCGATCCGCTAGGCGGGAGCTTATTTCGGCCACTTTGCGCGTGCGCACCGCCTCCCGGTTGTTCCGGGCGGCGTGCGCGAGTGTGCTGGCCGCTGGAAGTGAAATAAGGCTCCGCGATCTCCTCCGCGGTGCTTATAAACAGCCAATCCGCTAGGCGGGAGCTTATTTCGGCCACTAGGCGCATGCGCACGACCTCCCGGTTGTTCCGGGCGGCGTGCGCGAGTGTGCTGGCCGCTGGAAGTGCAATGAAGCTCTGCGATCTCCTCCGCGGTGCTTATAAACAGCCGCTCCGAGAGGCGGGAGCTTATTTCGGCCACTTGGCGCATGCGCACGTCCTCCCGGTTGTTCCGGGCGGCGTGTGCGAGTGTGTTTGCCGCTGGAAGTGAAATAAGGCTCCGCGATCTCCTCCGCGGTGCTTATAAACAGCCAATCCGCTAGATGGGAGCTTATTTCGGCCACTTGGCTCGTGCGCACGGCCTCAAGGTGGAATCGGGCGGCGTGTGCGAGTGTGCTGGCCGCTGGAAGTGCAATGAGGCTCTGCGGTCTCCTCCGCGGTGCTTATAAACAGCCAATCCGCTAGAAGGGAGCTTATTTCGGCCACCTGGCGCGTGCGCACGGCCTCCCGGTGGAACCGGGAAGCGTGCGCGAGTGTGCTGGCCGCTGGAAGTGCAATGAGGCTCCGCAATCTCCTCCGCGGTGCTTGTAAACAGCCGATCCGCTAGGCGGGAGCTTATTTCGGCCACTTGGCTCGTGCGCACGGCCTCAAGGTGGAATCGGGCGGCGTGTGCGAGTGTGCTGGCCGCTGGAAGTGCAATGAGGCTCTGCGGTCTCCTCCGCGGTGCTTATAAACAGCCGGTCCGCTAGGCGGGAGCTTATTTCGGCCACTTGGTGCGTGCGCACGGCCTCCCGGTGGAACCGGGAAGCGTGCACGAGTGTGCTGGCCGCTGGAAGTGCAATGAGGCTCCGCTATCTCCTCCGCGGTGCTTATAAACAGCCGATCTGCTAGGCGGGATCTTATTTCGGCCACTTAGCGCATGCGTACGGCCTCCCGGTTGTTCCGGGCGGCGTGCGCGAGTATGCTTGCCGCTGGAAGTGCAATGAGGCTCTGCGGTCTCCTCCGCGGTGCTTATAAACAGCCGGTCCGCTAGGCGGGAGCTTATTTCGGCCACTTGGCGCGTGCGCACGGCCTCCCGGTGGAACCAGGAAGCGTGCGCGAGTGTGCCTTCCGCTGGAAGTGCAATCAGGCTCCGCGAACTCCTCCGCGGTGCTTATAAACAGCCGCTCCGAGAGGCGGGAGCTTATTTCGGCCACTTGGCGCATGCGCACGTCCTCCCGGTTGTTCCGGGCGGCGTGCGCGAGTGTGCTTGCCGCTGGAAGTGCAATGAGGCTCCGCGATCTCCTCCGCGGTGCTTATAAACAGCCGATCCGCTAGGCGGGAGCTTATTTCGGCCACTTTGCGCGTGCACACCGCCTCCCGGTTGTTCCGGGCGGCGTGCGCGAGTGTGCTGGCCGCTGGAAGTGCAATGAGGCTCCGCGATCTCCTCCGCGGTGCTTATAAACAGCCGATCCGCTAGGCGGGAGCTTATTTCGGCCACGGCGCGTGCGCACGGCCTCCCGGTGGAGCCGGGCGGTGTGCGTGAGTGTGCTGGCCGCTGGAAGTGCAATGAGGCTCTGCGATCTCCTCCGCGGTGCTTATAAACAGCCAATCCGCTAGAAGGGTTCTTATTTCGGCCACTTAGCGCATGCGCACGGCCTCCCGGTTGCTCCGGGCGGCGTGCGCGAGTATGCTTGCCGCTGGAAGTGCAATGAGGCTCTGCGGTCTCCTCCGCGGTGCTTATAAACAGCCGATCCGCTAGGCGGGAGCTTATTTCGGCCACTTGGCTCGTGCGCACGGCCTCAAGGTGGAATCGGGCGGCGTGTGCGAGTGTGCTGGCCGCTGGAAGTGCAATGAGGCTCTGCGGTCTCCTCCGCGGTGCTTATAAACAGCCGGTCCGCTAGGCGGGAGCTTATTTCGGCATCTTGGTGCGTGCGCACGGCCTCCCGGTGGAACCGGGAAGCGTGCGCGAGTGTGCTGGCCGCTGGAAGTGCAATGAGGCTCTGCTATCTCCTCCGCGGTGCTTATAAACAGCCGATCCGCTAGGCGGGATCTTATTTCGGCCACTTAGCGCATGCACACGGCCTCCCGGTTGTTCCGGGCGGCGTGCGCGAGTATGCTTGCCGCTGGAAGTGCAATGAGGCTCCGCGATCTCCTCCGCGGTGCTTATAAACAGCCGATCCGCTCGGCGGGAGCTTATTTCGGCCACTTGGCGCGTGTGCACGGCCTCCCGTTGGAACCGGGTGGTGTGCGCGAGTGTGCTGGCCGCTGGAATTGCAATGAGGCTCCGCGATCTCCTCCGTGGTGCTTATAATTGCCGATCCGCTAGGCAGGAATTTATTTCGGCCACTTGGCGCGTGCGCACGGCCTTCCGGTGGAGTTGGGCGGCGTGTGCGAGTGTGCTTGCCGCTGGAAGTGCAATGAGGCTCCGCGATCTCCTCCGCGGTGCTTATAAACAGCGGCTCCGCTAGGCGGGAGCTTATTTCGGCCACCTGGCGCGTGCGCACGGCCTCCCGGTGGAGCCGGGCGGTGTGCGCGAGTGTGCTGGCCGCTGGAAGTGCAATGAGGCTCTGCGATCTCCTCCGCGGTGCTTATAAACAGCCAATCCGCTAGGCGGGATCTTATTTCGGCCACCTGGCGCATGCGCACGGCCTCCCGGTGGAACCGGGAAGCGTGCGCGAGTGTGCTGGCCGCTGGAAGTGCAATGAGGCTCCGCGATCTCCTCCGCGGTGCTTATAAACAGCCGATCCGCTCGGCGGGAGCTTATTTCGGCCACTTGGCGCGTGTGCACGGCCTCCCGGTGGAACCGGGTGGTGTGCGCGAGTGTGCTGGCCGCTGGAAGTGCAATGAGGCTCTGCAGTCTCCTCCGCGGAGCTCATAAACAGCCCATCCGCTAGGCGGGAGCTTATTTCGGCCACTTGGCGCGTGCGCACGGCCTCCCGGTGGAACCGGGAAGCGTGCGCGAGTGTGCTGGCCGCTGGAAGTGCAATGAGGCTCCGCAATCTCCTCCGCGGTGCTTATAAACAGCCGATCCGCTAGGCGGGAGCTTATTTCGGCCACTTGGCTCGTGCGCACGGCCTCAAGGTGGAATCGGGCGGCGTGTGCGAGTGTGCTGGCCGCTGGAAGTGCAATGAGGCTCCGCGATCTCCTCCGCGGTGCTTATAAACAGCCGATCCGCTCGGCGGGAGCTTATTTCGGCCATTTGGCGCGTGTGCACGGCCTCCCGGTGGAACCGGGTGGTGTGCTTGAGTGTGCTGGCCGCTGGAAGTGCAATGAGGCTCTGCAGTCTCCTCCGCGGAGCTCATAAACAGCCGATTCGCTAGGCGGGAGCTTATTTCGGCCACTTGGCGCGTGCGCACGGCCTCCCGGTGGAACCGGGTGGCGTGCGCGAGTGTGCTGGCCGCTGGAAGTGCAATGAGGCTCCGAGATCTCCTCCGCAGTACTTATAAACAGCCGATCCGCTAGGCGGGAGCTTATTTCGGCCACTTTGCGCGTGCGCACCGCCTCCCGGTTGTTCCGGGCGGCGTGCGCGAGTGTGCTGGCCGCTGGAAGTGAAATAAGGCTCCGCGATCTCCTCCGCGGTGCTTATAAACAGCCAATCCGCTAGGCGGGAGCTTATTTCGGCCACTAGGCGCATGCGCACGACCTCCCGGTTGTTCCGGGCGGCGTGCGCGAGTGTGCTGGCCGCTGGAAGTGCAATGAAGCTCTGCGATCTCCTCCGCGGTGCTTATAAACAGCCGCTCCGAGAGGCGGGAGCTTATTTCGGCCACTTGGCGCATGCGCACGTCCTCCCGGTTGTTCCGGGCGGCGTGTGCGAGTGTGTTTGCCGCTGGAAGTGAAATAAGGCTCCGCGATCTCCTCCGCGGTGCTTATAAACAGCCAATCCGCTAGATGGGAGCTTATTTCGGCCACTTGGCTCGTGCGCACGGCCTCAAGGTGGAATCGGGCGGCGTGTGCGAGTGTGCTGGCCGCTGGAAGTGCAATGAGGCTCTGCGGTCTCCTCCGCGGTGCTTATAAACAGCCAATCCGCTAGAAGGGAGCTTATTTCGGCCACCTGGCGCGTGCGCACGGCCTCCCGGTGGAACCGGGAAGCGTGCGCGAGTGTGCTGGCCGCTGGAAGTGCAATGAGGCTCCGCAATCTCCTCCGCGGTGCTTGTAAACAGCCGATCCGCTAGGCGGGAGCTTATTTCGGCCACTTGGCTCGTGCGCACGGCCTCAAGGTGGAATCGGGCGGCGTGTGCGAGTGTGCTGGCCGCTGGAAGTGCAATGAGGCTCTGCGGTCTCCTCCGCGGTGCTTATAAACAGCCGGTCCGCTAGGCGGGAGCTTATTTCGGCCACTTGGTGCGTGCGCACGGCCTCCCGGTGGAACCGGGAAGCGTGCACGAGTGTGCTGGCCGCTGGAAGTGCAATGAGGCTCCGCTATCTCCTCCGCGGTGCTTATAAACAGCCGATCCGCTAGGCGGGATCTTATTTCGGCCACTTAGCGCATGCGTACGGCCTCCCGGTTGTTCCGGGCGGCGTGCGCGAGTATGCTTGCCGCTGGAAGTGCAATGAGGCTCTGCGGTCTCCTCCGCGGTGCTTATAAACAGCCGGTCCGCTAGGCGGGAGCTTATTTCGGCAACTTGGCGCGTGCGCACGGCCTCCCGGTGGAACCAGGAAGCGTGCGCGAGTGTGCCTGCCGCTGGAAGTGCAATCAGGCTCCGCGAACTCCTCCGCGGTGCTTATAAACAGCCGCTCCGAGAGGCGGGAGCTTATTTCGGCCACTTGGCGCATGCGCACGTCCTCCCGGTTGTTCCGGGCGGCGTGCGCGAGTGTGCTTGCCGCTGGAAGTGCAATGAGGCTCCGCGATCTCCTCCGCGGTGCTTATAAACAGCCGATCCGCTAGGCGGGAGCTTATTTCGGCCACGGCGCGTGCGCACGGTCTCCCGGTGGAGCTGGGCGGTGTGCGCGAGTGTGCTGGCCGCTGGAAGTGCAATGAGGCTCTGGGATCTCCTCCGCGGTGCTTATAAACAGCCAATCCGCTAGATGGGAGCTTATTTCGGCCACTTGGCTCGTGCGCACGGCCTCAAGGTGGAATCGGGCGGCGTGTGCGAGTGTGCTGGCCGCTGGAAGTGCAATGAGGCTCTGCGGTCTCCTCCGCGGTGCTTATAAACAGCCAATCCGCTAGAAGGGAGCTTATTTCGGCCACCTGGCGCGTGCGCACGGCCTCCCGGTGGAACCGGGAAGCGTGCGCGAGTGTGCTGGCCGCTGGAAGTGCAATGAGGCTCCGCAATCTCCTCCGCGGTGCTTGTAAACAGCCGATCCGCTAGGCGGGAGCTTATTTCGGCCACTTGGCTCGTGCGCACGGCCTCAAGGTGGAATCGGGCGGCGTGTGCGAGTGTGCTGGCCGCTGGAAGTGCAATGAGGCTCTGCGGTCTCCTCCGCGGTGCTTATAAACAGCCGGTCCGCTAGTCGGGAGCTTATTTCGGCCACTTGGTGCGTGCGCACGGCCTCCCGGTGGAACCGGGAAGCGTGCACGAGTGTGCTGGCCGCTGGAAGTGCAATGAGGCTCCGCTATCTCCTCCGCAGTGCTTATAAACAGTCGATCCGCTAGGCGGGATCTTATTTCGGCCACTTAGCGCATGCGCACGGCCTCCCGGTTGTTCCGGGCGGCGTGCGCGAGTATGCTTGCCGCTGGAAGTGCAATGAGGCTCCGCGATCTCCTCTGCGGTGCTTATAAACAGCCGATCTGCTCGGCGGGAGCTTATTTCGGCCACTTGGCGCGTGCGCACGGCCTCCTGGTGGAACCGGGTGGTGTGCGCGAGTGTGCTGGCCGCTGGAAGTGCAATGAGGCTCTGCAGTCTCCTCCGCAGTACTTATAAACAGCCGATCCGCTAGGCGGGAGCTTATTTCGGCCACTTTGCGCGTGCACACCGCCTCCCGGTTGTTCCGGGCGGCGTGCGCGAGTGTGCTGGCCGCTGGAAGTGCAATGAGGCTCTGCAGTCTCCTCCGCAGTACTTATGAACACCCGATCCGCTAGGCGGGAGCTTATTTCGGCCACTTTGCGCGTGCACACCGCCTCCCGGTTGTTCCGGGCGGCGTGCGCGAGTGTGCTGGCCGCTGGAAGTGCAATGAGGCTCCGCGATCTCCTCCGCGGTGCTTATAAACAGCCGATCCGCTAGGCGGGAGCTTATTTCGGCCACGGCGCGTGCGCACGGCCTCCCGGTGGAGCCGGGCGGTGTGCGTGAGTGTGCTGGCCGCTGGAAGTGCAATGAGGCTCTGCGATCTCCTCCGCGGTGCTTATAAACAGCCAATCCGCTAGGCGGGAGCTTATTTCGGCCACTTGGCTCGTGCGCACGGCCTCAAGGTGGAATCGGGCGGCGTGTGCGAGTGTGCTGGCCGCTGGAAGTGCAATGAGGCTCTGCGGTCTCCTCCGCGGTGCTTATAAACAGCCGGTCCGCTAGGCGGGAGCTTATTTCGGCATCTTGGTGCGTGCGCACGGCCTCCCGGTGGAACCGGGAAGCGTCCGCGAGTGTGCTGGCCGCTGGAAGTGCAATGAGGCTCTGCTATCTCCTCCGCGGTGCTTATAAACAGCCGATCCGCTAGGCGGGATCTTATTTCGGCCACTTAGCGCATGCACACGGCCTCCCGGTTGTTCCGGGCGGCGTGCGCGAGTATGCTTGCCGCTGGAAGTGCAATGAGGCTCCGCGATCTCCTCCGCGGTGCTTATAAACAGCCGATCCGCTCGGCGGGAGCTTATTTCGGCCACTTGGCGCGTGTGCACGGCCTCCCGTTGGAACCGGGTGGTGTGCGCGAGTGTGCTGGCCGCTGGAATTGCAATGAGGCTCCGCGATCTCCTCCGTGGTGCTTATAATTGCCGATCCGCTAGGCAGGAATTTATTTCGGCCACTTGGCGCGTGCGCACGGCCTTCCGGTGGAGTTGGGCGGCGTGTGCGAGTGTGCTTGCCGCTGGAAGTGCAATGAGGCTCCGCGATCTCCTCCGCGGTGCTTATAAACAGCGGCTCCGCTAGGCGGGAGCTTATTTCGGCCACTTGGCGCGTGCGCACGGCCTCCCGGTGGAGCCGGGCGGTGTGCGCGAGTGTGCTGGCCGCTGGAAGTGCAATGAGGCTCTGCGATCTCCTCCGCGGTGCTTATAAACAGCCAATCCGCTAGGCGGGATCTTATTTCGGCCACCTGGCGCATGCGCACGGCCTCCCGGTGGAACCGGGAAGCGTGCGCGAGTGTGCTGGCCGCTGGAAGTGCAATGAGGCTCCGCGATCTCCTCCGCGGTGCTTATAAACAGCCGATCCGCTCGGCGGGAGCTTATTTCGGCCACTTGGCGCGTGTGCACGGCCTCCCGGTGGAACCGGGTGGTGTGCGCGAGTGTGCTGGCCGCTGGAAGTGCAATGAGGCTCCGCTATCTCCTCCGCAGTACTTATAAACAGCCGATCCGCTAGGCGGGAAATTATTTCGGCCACTTTGCGCGTGCGCACCGCCTCCCGGTTGTTCCGGGCGGCGTGCGCGAGTGTGCTGGCCGCTGGAAGTGCAATGAGGCTCCGCGATCTCCTCCGCGGTGCTTATAAACAGCCAATCCGCTAGGCGGGAGCTTATTTCGGCCACTAGGCGCATGCGCACGGCCTCCCGGTTGATCCGGGCGGCGTGCGCGAGTGTGCTGGCCGCTGGAAGTGCAATGAAGCTCCGCGATCTCCTCCGCGGTGCTTATAAACAGCCGATCCGCTCGGCGGGAGCTTATTTCGGCCATTTGGCGCGTGTGCACGGCCTCCCGGTGGAACCGGGTGGTGTGCGCGAGTGTGCTGGCCGCTGGAAGTGCAATGAGGCTCTGCAGTCTCCTCCGCGGAGCTCATAAACAGCCGATTCGCTAGGCGGGAGCTTATTTCGGCCACTTGGTGCGTGCGCACGGCCCCCCGTTGGAACCGGGAAGCGTGTGCGAGTGTGCTGGCCGCTGGAAGTGCAATGAGGCTCCGCTATCTCCTCCGCAGTACTTATAAACAGCCGATCCGCTAGGCGGGAAATTATTTCGGCCACTTGGCGCGTACGCACGGCCTCCCGGTGGAACCGGGTGGCGTGCGCGAGTGTGCTGGCCGCTGGAAGTGCAATGAGGCTCTGCAGTCTCCTCCGCGGTGCTCATAAACAGCCGATCCGCTAGGCGGGAGCTTATTTCGGCCACGGCGCGTGCGCACGGCCTCCCGGTTGTTCCGGGCGGCGTGCGCGAGTGTGCTGGCCGCTGGAAGTGCAATGAAGCTCCGCGATCTCCTCCGCGGTGCTTATAAACAGCCGATCCGCTCGGCGGGAGCTTATTTCGGCCATTTGGCGCGTGTGCACGGCCTCCCGGTGGAACCGGGTGGTGTGCGCGAGTGTGCTGGCCGCTGGAAGTACAATGAGGCTCTGCAGTCTCCTCCGCGGAGCTCATAAACAGCCGATTCGCTAGGCGGGAGCTTATTTCGGCCACTTGGCGCATGCGCACGTCCTCCCGGTTGTTCCGGGCGGCGTGTGCGAGTGTGTTTGCCGCTGGAAGTGCAATGAGGCTCCGCGATCTCCTCCGCGGTGCTTATAAACAGCCGCTCCGCTAGGCGGGAGCTTATTTTGGCCACTTGGCGCATGCGCACGTCCTCCCGGTTGTTCCGGGCGGCGTGCGCGAGTGTGCTTGCCGCTGGAAGTGCAATGAGGCTCCGCGATCTCCTCCGCGGTGCTTATAAACAGCCGATCCGCTCGGCGGGAGCTTATTTCGGCCACTTCGCGCGTGCGCACGGCCTCCCGGTGGAACCGGGTGGCGTGCGCGAGTGTGCTGGCCGCTGGAAGTGCAATGAGGCTCTGCAGTCTCCTCCGCGGTGCTCATAAACAGCCGATCCGCTAGGCGGGAGCTTATTTCGGCCACTTGGCGCATGTACACGGCCTCCCGGTTGTTCCGGGCGGCGTGCGCGAGTGTGCTTGCCGCTGGAAGTGCAATGAGGCTCCACGATCTCCTCCGCGGTGCTTATAAACAGCCGATCCGCTAGGCGGGAATTTATTTCGCCCACTTGGCGCGTGCGCACGGGCTTCCGGTGGAGTTGGGCGGCGTGTGCGAGTGTGCTTGCCGCTGGAAGTGCAATGAGGCTCCGCGATCTCCTCTGCGGTGCTTATAAAAAGCCGCTCCGGTAGGCGGGAGCTTATTTCGGCCACTTGGCGCATGCGCACGTCCTCCCGGTTGTTCCGGGCGGCGTGCGCGAGTGTGCTTGCCGCTGGAAGTGCAATGAGGCTCCGCGATCTCCTCCGCGGTGCTTATAAACAGCCGATCCGCTAGGCGGGAGCTTATTTCGGCCACGGCGCGTGCGCACGGCCTCCCGGTGGAGCCGGGCGGTGTGCGTGAGTGTGCTGGCCGCTGGAAGTGCAATGAGGCTCTGCGATCTCCTCCGCGGTGCTTATAAACAGCCAATCCGCTAGAAGGGTTCTTATTTCGGCCACTTAGCGCATGCGCACGGCCTCCCGGTTGTTCCGGGCGGCGTGCGCGAGTATGCTTGCCGCTGGAAGTGCAATGAGGCTCTGCGGTCTCCTCCGCGGTGCTTATAAACAGCCGATCCGCTAGGCGGGAGCTTATTTCGGCCACTTGGCTCGTGCGCACGGCCTCAAGGTGGAATCGGGCGGCGTGTGCGAGTGTGCTGGCCGCTGGAAGTGCAATGAGGCTCTGCGGTCTCCTCCGGGGTGCTTATAAACAGCCGGTCCGCTAGGCGGGAGCTTATTTCGGCATCTTGGTGCGTGCGCACGGCCTCCCGGTGGAACCGGGAAGCGTGCGCGAGTGTGCTGGCCGCTGGAAGTGCAATGAGGCTCTGCTATCTCCTCCGCGGTGCTTATAAACAGCCGATCCGCTAGGCGGGATCTTATTTCGGCCACTTAGCGCATGCACACGGCCTCCCGGTTGTTCCGGGCGGCGTGCGCGAGTATGCTTGCCGCTGGAAGTGCAATGAGGCTCCGCGATCTCCTCCGCGGTGCTTATAAACAGCCGATCCGCTCGGCGGGAGCTTATTTCGGCCACTTGGCGCATGCGTCCCTCCCGGTTGTTCCGGGCGGCGTGCGCGAGTGTGCTTGCCGCTGGAAGTGCAATGAGGCTCCGCGATCTCCTCCGCGGTGCTTATAAACAGCCGATCCGCTCGGCGGGAGCTTATTTCGGCCACTTGGCGCGTGTGCACGGCCTCCCGGTGGAACCGGGTGGTGTGCGCGAGTGTGCTGGCCGCTGGAAGTGCAATGAGGCTCTGCAGTCTCCTCCGCGGAGCTCATAAACAGCCGATTCGCTAGAAGGGAGCTTATTTCGGCCACCTGGCGCGTGCGCACGGCCTCCCGGTGGAACCGGGAAGCGTACCCGAATGTGCTGGCCGCTGGAAGTGCAATGAGGCTCTGCGATCTCCTCCGTGGTGCTTATAATTGCCGATCCGCTAGGCAGGAATTTATTTCGGCCACTTGGCGCGTGCGCACGGCCTTCCGGTGGAATCGGGCGGCGTGTGCGAGTGTGCTGGCCACTGGAAGTGCAATGAGGCTCTGCGGTCTCCTCCGCGGTGCCTATAAACAGCCGGTCCGCTAGGCGGGAGCTTATTTCGGCCACTTGGTGCGTGCGCACGTTCTCCCGGTGGAACCGGGAAGCGTGCGCGAGTGTGCTGGCCGCTGGAAGTGCATTGAGGCTCCGCTATCTCCTCCGCGGTGCTTATAAACAGCCGATCCGCTAGGCGGGATCTTATTTCGGCCACTTAGCGCATGCGCACGGCCTCCCGGTTGTTCCGGGCGGCGTGCGCGAGTATGCTTGCCGCTGGAAGTGCAATGAGGCTCTGCGGTCTCCTCCGCGGTGCTTATAAACAGCCGGTCCGCTAGGCGGGAGCTTATTTCGGCCCCTTGGCGCGTGGGCACGGCCTCCCGATGGAACCAGGAAGCGTGCGCGAGTGTGCTGGCCGCTGGAAGTGCAATGAGGCTCCGCGATCTCCTCCGTGGTGCTTATAATTGCCGATCCGCTAGGCAGGAATTTATTTCGGCCACTTGGCGCGTGCGCACGGCCTTCCGGTGGAGTTGGGCGGCGTGTGCGAGTGTGCTTGCCGCTGGAAGTGCAATGAGGCTCCGCGATCTCCTCCGCGGTGCTTATAAACAGCGGCTCCGCTAGGCGGGAGCTTATTTCGGCCACTTGGCGCGTGCGCACGGCCTCCCGGTGGAACCAGGAAGCGTGCGCGAGTGTGCCGGCCGCTGGAAGTGCAATCAGGCTCCGCGAACTCCTCCGCGGTGCTTATAAACAGCCGCTCCGAGAGGCGGGAGCTTATTTCGGCCACTTGGCGCATGCGCCCCTCCCGGTTGTTCCGGGCGGCGTGCGCGAGTGTGCTTGCCGCTGGAAGTGCAATGAGGCTCCGCGATCTCCTCCGTGGTGCTTATAAACAGCCGATCCGCTCGGCGGGAGCTTATTTCGGCCACTTGGCGCGTGTGCACGGCCTCCCGGTGGAACCGGGTGGTGTGCACGAGTGTGCTGGCCGCTGGAAGTGCAATGAGGCTCTGCAGTCTCCTCCGCGGAGCTCATAAACAGCCGATTCGCTAGAAGGGAGCTTATTTCGGCCACCTGGCGCGTGCGCACGGCCTCCCGGTGGAACCGGGAAGCGTGCCCGAATGTGCTGGCCGCTGGAAGTGCAATGAGGCTCCGCGATCTCCTCCGTGGTGCTTATAATTGCCGATCCGATAGGCAGGAATTTATTTCGGCCACTTGGCGCGTGCGCACGGGCTTCCGGTGGAGTTGGGCGGCGTGTGCGAGTGTGCTTGCCGCTGGAGGTGCAATGAGGCTCCGCGATCTCCTCTGCGGTGCTTATAAACAGCCGCTCCGGTAGGCGGGAGCTTATTTCGGCCACTTGGCGCATGCGCACGTCCTCCCGGTTGTTCCGGGCGGCGTGCGCGAGTGTGCTTG
Organism: Syngnathus floridae; assembly: GCF_059516105.1. Classification (NCBI taxonomy): domain Eukaryota; kingdom Metazoa; phylum Chordata; class Actinopteri; order Syngnathiformes; family Syngnathidae; genus Syngnathus; species Syngnathus floridae. The sequence continues at coordinate 453,085 of NW_028284066.1, forward strand.
CCGCTGGAAGTGCAATGAGGCTCCGCGATCTCCTTCGCGGTGCTTATAAACAGCCGATCCGCTAGGCGGGAGCTTATTTCGGCCACGGCGCGTGCGCACGGCCTCCCGGTGGAGCCGGGCGGTGTGCGTGAGTGTGCTGGCCGCTGGAAGTGCAATGAGGCTCTGCGATCTCCTCCGCGGTGCTTATAAACAGCCAATCCGCTAGAAGGGAGCTTATTTCGGCCACTTAGCGCATGCGCACGGCCTCCCGGTTGTTCCGGGCGGCGTGCGCGAGTGTGCTGGCCGCTGGAAGTGCAATGAGGCTCTGCGATCTCCTCCGCGGTGCTTATAAACAGCCGATCCGCTAGAAGGGAGCTTATTTCGGCCACTTGCCTCGTGCGCACGGCCTCAAGGTGGAATCGGGCGGCGTGTGCGAGTGTGCTGGCCGCTGGAAGTGCAATGAGGCTCTGCGGTCTCCTCCGCGGTGCCTATAAACAGCCAGTCCGCTAGGCGGGAGCTTATTTCGGCCACTTGGTGCGTGCGCACGTTCTCCCGGTGGAACCGGGAAGCGTGCGCGAGTGTGCTGGCCGCTGGAAGTGCAATGAGGCTCCGCTATCTCCTCCGCGGTGCTTATAAACAGCCGATCCGCTAGGCGGGATCTTATTTCGGCCACTTAGCGCATGCGCACGGCCTCCCGGTTGTTCCGGGTGGCATACGCGAGTATGCTTGCCGCTGGAAGTGCAATGAGGCTCTGCGGTCTCCTCCGCGGTGCTTATAAACAGCCGGTCCGCTAGGCGGGAGCTTATTTCGGCCACTTGGCGCGTGCGCACGGCCTCCCGGTGGAACCAGGAAGCGTGCGCGAGTGTGCCGGCCGCTGGAAGTGCAATCAGGCTCCGCGAACTCCTCCGCGGTTCTTATAAACAGCCGCTCCGAGAGGCGGGAGCTTATTTCGGCCACTTGGCGCATGCGCACGTCCTCCCGGTTGTTCCGGGCGGCGTGCGCGAGTGTGCTTGCCGCTGGAAGTGCAATGAGGCTCCGCGATCTCCTCCGCGGTGCTTATAAACAGCCGATCCGCTAGGCGGGAGCTTATTTCGGCCACGGCGCGTGCGCACGGCCTCCCGGTGGAGCCGGGCGGTGTGCGCGAGTGTGCTGGCCGCTGGAAGTGCAATGAGGCTCTGCGATCTCCTCCGCGGTGCTTATAAATCCGCTAGAAGGGAGCTTATTTCGGCCACCTGAGGCTCTGCAGTCTCCTCCGCGGAGCTCATAAACAGCCGATCCGCTCGGCGGGAGCTTATTTCGGCCACTTGGCGCGTGCGCACGGCCTCCCGGTGGAACCGGGTGGGGTGCGCGAGTGTGCTGGCCGCTGGAAGTGCAATGAGGCTCCGCAATCTCCTCCGCAGTACTTATAAACAGCCGATCCGCTAGGCGGGAGCTTATTTCGGCCACTTTGCGCGTGGGCACCGCCTCCCGGTTGTTCCGGGCGGCGTGCGCGAGTGTGCTGGCCGCTGGAAGTGCAATGAGGCTCCGCAATCTCCTCCGCGGTGCTTATAAACAGCCGATCCGCTAGGCGGGAGCTTATTTCGGCCACTTGGCTCGTGCGCACGGCCTCAAGGTGGAATCGGGCGGCGTGTGCAAGTGTGCTGGCCGCTGGAAGTGCAATGAGGCTCTGCGGTCTCCTCCGCGGTGCTTATAAACAGCCGGTCCGCTAGGCGGGAGCTTATTTCGGCCACTTTGCGCGTGCGCACCGCCTCCCGGTTGTTCCGGGCGGCGTGCGCGAGTGTGCTGGCCGCTGGAAGTGCAATAAGGCTCCGCGATCTCCTCTGCGGTGCTTATAAACAGCCAATCCGCTAGGCGGGAGATTATTTCGGCCACTAGGCGCATGCGCACGACCTCCCGGTTGTTCCGGGCGGCGTGCGCGAGTGTGCTGGCCGCTGGAAGTGCAATGAAGCTCTGCGATCTCCTCCGCGGTTCTTATAAACAGCCGCTCCGCTAGGCAGGAGCTTATTTTGGCCACTTGGCGCATGCGCACGTCCTCCCGGTTGTTCCGGGCGGCGTGCGCGAGTGTGCTTGCCGCTGGAAGTGCAATGAGGCTCCGCGATCTCCTCCGCGGTGCTTATAAACAGCCGATCCGCTAGGCGGGAGCTTATTTCGGCCACGGCGCGTGCGCACGGCCTCCCGGTGGAGCCGGGCGGTGTGCGTGAGTGTGCTGGCCGCTGGAAGTGCAATGAGGCTCCGCGATCTCCTCCGCGGTGCTTATAAACAGCCAATCCGCTAGAAGGGAGCTTATTTCGGCCACCTGGCGCGTGCGCACGGCCTCCCGGTGGAACCGGGAAGCGTGCGCGAGTGTGCTGGCCGCTGGAAGTGCAATGAGGCTCCGCAATCTCCTCTGCGGTGCTTATAAACAGCCGGTCCGCTAGGCGGGAGCTGATTTTGGCCACTTGGCGCGTGCGCACGGCCTCCGGGTTGTTCCGGGCGGCGTGCGCGAGTGTGCTGGCCGCAGGAAGTGGAATGACGCTCCGCGATCTCGTCTGCGGTGCTTATAAACAGCCGATCCGATAGGCGGGAGCTTGTTTCGGCCACTTGGCGCGTGCGCACGGCCTCCCGGTGGAGCGGGGCGGTGTGCGCGAGTGTGCTGGCCGCTGGAAGTGCAATGAGGCTCCGCGATCTCCTCCGCGGTGCTTATAAACAGCCAATCCGCTAGAAGGGAGCTTATTTCGGCCATTGCTTGAATCGCATTCTCTCGACGAGCTGAGCACGTTTTCTGAAATGTGCTCCTCCCGTCGCTCTGGTTGTGCGCGCATAGTAAAAAGTGCTCCTGGCAGCTAGGGAGTGCCGCGTTGACCACTGTGCACGAAGAAATAAGCACCTGCAACGTTTGGTTTAGGTTTTAGGTGCATTTTTAATATTATTGCTTAAATCGCATTTTCTCGACGAGCTGAGTACGTTTTCTGAAATGTGCTCCTCCCGTCGCTCTGGTTGGGTTAGGGTTAGGGGTTAGGGGTTAGGGTTAGGGGTTAGGGGTTAGGGGTTAGGGTTAGGGTTAGGGTTAGGGTTAGGGTTAGGGTTAGGTATTTTGAGTTTTACTCGCTAAACCTTCCCCAAAGGGTCCGCCGACCCTGTCGGTTAGATAGAAGGCAACGGAAGGCACGGGCCTACGCATGTCTCACCAGTAAACCTCGCCGTACCAGGTCACATAAAATCTGGATTGGGTACGAAGGACGGCGAAGTGAGACTGCACTCCTGCCAGAACCTCCCCCGAGTAGCTGAGGCGCCACCCAGGTCTTCGGCCAGCAAGATGGAAATACAGTGAAAAGCGAAGGTCACATAAAATCTGGATTGGGTACGAAGGACGGCGAAGTGAGACTGCACTCCTGCCAGAACCTCCCCCGAGTAGCTGAGGCGCCACCCAGGTCTTCGGCCAGCAAGATGGAAATACAGTGAAAAGCGACAGAAAAGTACTGACCTATGAGACTACCCTTGTCTTAAATTGTGTCTATTAACTCTTAGTTGTGTTTGAACTAATATATTTTTTTTATTATATATTGTTTTAAAACCAACCGTTTTGTTTACAAAGAGTCCCATTAAGTCGTCCTTGTTGTGGGTAATTTGAACGTCATAATTTTGTAGACACGTCATCAGTAGTGGTTAGGGTTAGGGTTAGGGTTAGGGTTAGGGTTAGGGTTAGGTTTATAAGGTTATCTCGCTACACATTCCCCAAAGGGTCCGCCGACCCAGTTGGTTAGATAGAAGGCAGCGGAAGGCACAGGCCGGCGCATGTCTCCTTCAGTAAACCTCGCCGTACCGGAGTCGCATAAATTCTGGAATGGGTACGAAGGACGGCGAAGTGAGAATGCACCTCAACCAGAACCTCCCCCGAGTAGCTGAGGCGCTACCCAGGTCTTCGGCCAGCAAGATGGAAAAATAGTGAAAAGTGAGAGAAGAAAGCAACCTAAAGTCCTACCCTTGGATTATATTATGTCTATTAACTTTGAAGTATTTTTGACCTAATATCTTGTTTTTATATTCAACCAACAGCTTTCTTTAGAAGGGGTCCCATTAAGTCGTCCTTGTTGTGGGTAATTTGAGCGTCAGAATTTCGTAGACACGTCATCAGTAGTGGACCTTGGGGTCACAGAGTGTTTCGGCCATTATCACCAGACACCCTCGCCCAAGGGAGGCCCCGCCGGGGTTGATCGAGCCCCGGTGTGTGTCTACCTAGTCAATTAAAATTACAGTTATTTGTCAAGTCAACTGTCCAGCTTTAACGCAGACAGAAAAGATCAATAGGTCAGTCTTTGTCTCTTTTAATTTATTGATTCATTGAATTTAAACCATCATTACGTATGTTTGTATTTAACTCGATGTTATATTATTTCATTTAAGTTTCTGGCCAAGTTTATCAGCATAATTGGAGGTCTACCTGTAGTACAGTTGTGA